>NW_021131849.1:0-171105 GCF_004193835.3 Ostrinia furnacalis | reverse complement strand
TATAGCTCCAAGGAACCTCTTAAGGAAGAAGCAGTTTCAGACCATTTTTAATGTTTTAAGTTTTAGGGTATAAATTATTAGCAAAACGACATCTTAGACATATTATTTTTTTTACTGTCCCGTGTGCGTATTACACGCATTACAATAAATACTTCGTATGAAAAACCGACTCCAAAAAACATACACTAAAAAGTAGAAAAATAATTACTAATTACTTATTTATTAGGACGAATTAATATTTACGAAGTAATACCATGATTAATACTTCTGGAGTCGGTGCCAAGATTATGAAACGTGTGAAGTTTGCCTGCACCGACTCCAAAAGTATCAATCATGGTAAACATACATTATTATTATTTTATTTATAATTCTTAATAAATGAGTAATTAGTAATTATTTTTCTACTTTTTAGTGTACGAGTATGTTTTTTGGAGTCGGTTTTTTTTTATAAAAAATAACTTATTTCTTGCTTTTTAGTTAACTAATTATTACCACTGAAGGTAGGCAGTACATTGAGACTATATTCTTCATGTCAAGTGTAAAATAAAATTCCCTACAAAATACAGGTTACCATATCGGCAACCTAAAAAGACTTTAAACCGTCAACCCACCTCAAAAACATGAAAGAATACAACTGTTGGTCTATTTGTACCTATAATATTTAAAGAATTATCCTCCAACTCCTAAGCATTAGGGAGTTTTACCTGTGGTTTTACCTTCTATCATCAATATGAGATGATGAATTCCAGGAGTAAATCTATCTATACTTATAATAAATCTGTAGAGAGGTCAATTCTGTACATGAAATATATTTTCAAAATAACTATCAGGGGGTGATTAGTGATCGATACTGATGCCAAAAATGCAATCAGTAAAATTTTTGTCTGTCTGTCTGTCTGTCTGTCTGTCTGTATGTTCCTTATAGAAACAAAAACTACTCGACGGATTTTAACGAAACTTGGTACAATTATTCTTCATACTTCTGGGCAGGTTATAGGATACTTAGGAATTCCCACGGGAACGGGAATTAGCGGGAAAATCCTTTAGTGTGAAAAATTTAAACCGCTTTAGTTAGACGCTTGAAATTTGGCATGCGGGTACCTTAGTAAACTTAAAGCTTAGTTACAACAGGATATTGCAAAATTCCCACGGGAACGGGAGTAAGCGGGGAAAAACATTTGTATGAAAAAATCTAAACCGCTTAAGTTAGACACTTGAAATTTGGCATGCAGATATCTTAGTAAACTTAAAGCTTAGTTACAACAGGATATTGCAAAATTCCCACGGGAACGGGAGTTAGCGGGAAAAAACATTTGTATGAAAAAATCTAAACCGCGTAAGATAGATGAAGGGGGTAAAACGGGATCCACGCGTACGAAGTCGCGGGCGGCCGCTAGTACTTATAATAAATCTGTAGAGAGGTCAAATTCCGTACATGAAATATATTTTCAAAATAACTATCAGGGGGTGATTAGTATTAGTGATCGATACTGATGCCAAAAATGCAATCAGTAAATTTTTTGTGTCTGTCTGTATGTTCCCTATAGAAACAAAAACTACTCGACGGATTTTAACGAAACTTGGTACAATTATTCTTCGTACTCCTGGGCAGGTTATAGTATAGTTAGGAATTCCCACGGGAACGGGAATAAGCGGGTAAATCCTTTTGTATGAAAAATCTAAACCGCTTAAGTTAGACGCTTGAAATTTGGCATGCAGGTATCTTAGTAAACTTAAAGCTTAGTTACAACAGGATATTGCAAAATTCCCACGGGAACGGGAGTGAGCGGGAAAAAACATTTGTATGAAAAAATCTAAACCGCGTAAGATAGATGAAGGGGGTAAATCGGGATCCACGCGTACGAAGTCGCGGGCGGCCGCTTGTACTTGAATAACTAAAGAAAAAGTTTGAAAAACGATATACGTGCCTATAAAATTTGAGGGTTGCCCTCGATTTCCCTAGGATACCATCATCAGATCCTGACTACATTGGAACCACCTCAGAAGTGTACCCTATCTAACAAAAAAAGAATTTTGAAATTCGGTCCACAATTGACGGAGTAATCGGTGAACACCTACATAGAAAAATAAAACATACATACAGTCGAACATAATATTATTATAACCTCTTCCTTTTTTGAAGTCGGTTAAAAAGGACACGTCTTGCAGGTGTCACGTATGCGGGACAATCCCGCGCCCCTGATGAAATTCGCACAGTATTATAAACACCCTCAATATAATTAGTTGTAATTGGTGTGACATTAAAAAAGATTATTACTATCTACTATAGGACAGCTAGACCTTCAAACTTAAACAGAAGAGGTTAGGAGGAAAACTTCAATTGCTTAAAAGTAATCATTGCAAAACAATTTGCAGTGACAAATCTTACGTTGTAATTATTAAGTCATATCCAGCTCCAAGTCACGTTTTGTGTCTACAATAATTTAAGTACAAGTTAATGAGCACGACATACGAGTATTTTTATTCATTGTCATAAAAAAAAATCAGTGTTATAATTTAGTTTTTAATATTTCTTTGGAGTCTTAAATATTTATTTCTTTACTATTTCACCTTGCCTCCTTAATTCCATAAATGGTTTCACGAGTGATATGTGTTTTATATTATTTTTACTATTCTTTCACAAAAAAAAAATACCTGCTGTTTTGTGGGACGTCTCTTCCGTAACGAAATATTTCAAAAATATATCGATAAGATCGTCCAAACGATCACTCGGCATGTCCTGAATACGTAGTTTTAATTCACCATCTTTACTTTTCACTGTGAATTTTCGCCAAACTCGCGGTGTTTGTGACATTTTAGCGACAAATCAACACATTCACTCCCGTTCACTGTTGATTGTGAACTGTGTGTCACGGCCGCTGGCAGTTTTATTATTGCGCACGATTCAAGGTGCAGACCAGAGCACATTAGATGATACATTTTTGTTGCGAAATAGCCTGTATTCCAACGAGATAAGACGCACTATGTTAAGCTTTAAGTGCCGTCGTCCGTACTTAGGGTTGCCAGGCGTCCGGCTTTAGCCGGATATGTTTGGCTTTTTAGGGTCTTGTCCGGCCAAATATTGCTTGTCTGGCCTGTCCGGCTTTTGTTACGCTTTATATTTGGTTGCCGCGCCAGGCGAAAGTCGAGCCACAGAATCATATGAAGCGCACGCATCAGGATGTTGGTTAGCAACCGATGATGATAGTACCAGGCCTCCGTCACTCGCCTATGCCGGCCGAGATAATTACCTACAGCGCGTGACAACTTCAAGTTGCAAATCAGTAAAGGCCGCCACGCGCCGTGACGCGCCTGTGAGCACACGCGTATTTCTATACACGCTCGGTGTATCATCGTCGTAATCAAGGTTTATTGTTCCAACGGCACTGTTATTCTTCTTTAATGGAAAATCGTAATATTTAGGAGTAATACTTAACTGTAGTGATTTAAATAATTATAAAAAACTACACTTTTAAAATAATTTTGAAATACTTATGACAAAAAACTGTAGCAAAAAAATTATTTTAGCTAATAAAAACATTAACTTTACTTCACCGTGTCTATTTTCCGACACTACACCTTATAAAACTGTTTGTCCAATTTCGAATTATCGCAACACTGAAGTTTATTAATAGGTACTTTAGAGATGGTACGATTATACAAACACCACTAAATTAAAGTTTACCAATCGTAAATACAATAAAAAATTAAGTTTTTATTTATTTTACTTTGCTTATACAACCCTGACGCTTGAGCTGCGAGGTAGATCAATTCTGAACACAAAAAAATTGCGCTCTTGTGAGCGTAGTAGTAAGGTGCGATTTCGAATGCACAATGTGCGTTGGATATTTTGCATTATTATTATTACCGTTAAAATGCCGGCATCTGATCCTACACAAAGGAGTGCAATTTCTGTTGCTACTATTATGTATTCTGTGATAGTACTCACTCATGAGCTGACACTAATTGAACCCCCCGTCACATGTCCGGCTTTTAGGGTAAAATGTCCGGCCAAATGAAACACAAAGTCCGGCTTTTGTGATTTTAGACCTGGCAACCCTATCCGTACTATCAAGGTTCATCAGTCAGCTGTTCAAGCCTTTTTCCTGTTTAGCGCCGTGCAAAAATAATTAACAAAATATGTACTTTGGTTGGAATTAGATAATTTCCTTTTATGGCATTATGGCAATTAGTAGGATTTCCTTTTATGGCATAAGATTGCTTATCAATGATTGCGACTTCAAATGTTGTGTAAGTACTTACATGCAGTGGAGACTAAATGACCTAATGATGAAAATGAATTAATCGTTAATAATCAAAATAGGTGAACCGTCGATCTGGTGAAGGGCGCTGGAAGTGCCTGGATGCGGGCAGCGTAGGACCGGTCGCTGTCGAAATCCTTGGGGGAGGCCTTTGTCCAGTAGTGGACGTCATTTGGCTGAAAGTAACGAACGAACCAATCAAGAACCAACCGAAGAATTATTATTGCATCAATGCTGTTCACTATAACCAATGACATAAACCGTTGTAAGTATTTGTTTTGGGGAATGCCCTAACGCACAAAACCAAAACCGTTCAGGTGTTTTACTTTGATGGAATTTTTAGAGCTGACTCAGTCGCAGTTAAATATTTCCTACAGATGGACAACAACAAGTCAATTTGTCGTAGCAAGAGTATTTGTACAATATTTTTTATAATATCTAAACATACTGGGTGTCCATTACCGAAGTATGGAATAAACAGGACTGATGCCCCTGATGACACTTAAAAATTAGGGATTGATGGTGAAAACGGTCAGAAATCTACTGCTTAAATACAACAACTTTCCTAGAGAAACAATATCCAAATTCTCAAAATAAAAAATTGACGTCCCCATACTAATAGACTGATTGGTGATAATGATTTGTATGGAAGTTTCTTTTTTAAGATTTGAAAAACCTTCTTCAAGAGAAAATTGTTGCATTTGAGCAGTAGAATCAATTATTTTTGTTTGATACGTACTTAAACGGACTCCCTGTATACAAAGTTTTTATAATATTTATTCCCTTGAAGTCTAAGTTACTGTGTGCTTTTATTTTAATGAAGTCTACCGACGTCCTGCTAATTAAAAGTATTCTTTAGAAACCGAAAACAATAGCTCTTTTGTTCTTCCATTCGATCCGAACCACTTATAATTGTTTTTGAAGCATGCCTTGTTGCAGGTTTATCCTTATTTTATATCAAAGGAATCAATAATAAATTAAATATTATGCACATTTTATTTATTCAGTGAGCTTAGAAGTGAAATCTTTTCATGGAGTCATAGTGTGCATTTTAGATATTTTTATGCAATAATGGCCTAAATGTAGAAAATTGCTATTTTTTTTGTTTGAAAGAAAGAAAGAGAAAGAAAGAAAAATTGTTTATTTGGTTCAAACATAGTAATTTATTAACACAATTTGGTTAATAAATAGAAATAAATTGTTGAACCAAAATGGCGCCTACTCAGCTTGTATCATATTCCGTAAAGAACATGATGCTGATATTCTGTAGGAACCACTTTGAAAAGAGCGTCACCAGAGACGCAATAAACATTGGTATTTCACCATAAACATCATATAAATCTATATAGGTATATAAAAGAAAGTCGTGTTAGTTACTCCACTTATAACTCAAGAACGGCTGAACCGATATAGCTGACAATTGTCAGGGAGGTAGTTTAGAGCCAGGAGAAGGACATAGGATACTTTTTATCCCATTCGAAATTAAAAAAAAAGTCTGCTTATTTATTGCCATTAAGGCGGAACAAAGTTCGCCGGGTCAGCTAGTTTTACATAAATGTAACACTTAACAATATGAAATAAAATCTTCTCTTTTTTTGTTTCAGGTTTCACTTGTTTCGGGTCGTTTTTTATGTTGAGTACATTTAGAAAAAAATTGCAGTATTGAAACTTGAATCTGAATTTTTAGTTTGTTATCATTTTTTTTATTTAAAGTTAAAAATAGCATATTATTTTATCATTTTTTCTTTATAGGATGATAGTCAAACTATCTTATTAGGTTGCATTTTATTTTTTATAACTATCTGATGAATCTGCATAAGTTGACCATCTATTTTTATACCTACTCATACTTATAATTATAGTCCCATTACACCTACTATAGTGACATCAGAGCGGCTCGTTAGTGCCATGCTGTAATCGCAGTCGAGACGCGTCTGAAGGCCTATTCTAGCTTAATTCACAGACTTTCAGTTTTTCAGTTTTCAGCTGTCTTCGAAGCGAAGGATTCGCAATTGGACTATTTTGTTGGAAGTATCACATTAATTTTATACTTGAAAAAGTGGGAGTCGAAAATAGTGCAAACGTAATGTGGGATAACTGTGTTCAGAGATTTGAATCCAAAAAAGAGAAATTATATTTCACTCTTTAGTACAGTTGCATTTACTACAAACCAAATTGTCTAAAGACGTTATCAAAGTGCTTTTTCAGGGAAGTAAGTAACCTACACAAAATATGCAAATTAATTAATTCTTGTGTCACTTTTCACAACTTTCTTCGTTAGAAGGAAGAACAAAGATAAGCTTATAGATTTTTGTTAGTACAACAGAATTTTGCTGCATGTACAACACTTTTGATAAATAAACGCCTTTCGTTTCAGCCAAATGACGTCCGCTGCTGGACAAAGGCCTCCCCCAAGGTTTTCCACAATGAAAAACGCCTTAATTATTCCTTTATTATTTATTTTACTTAAGCTTTCTGAAAGCTTAAGTGTAATAATAAGCAATTCACATAGAATAAGACGTCGTGCAGTCAATTTGCTTGTTTTTGCATATTTAAATCAGCTTTCACAGTCTGCCGGCTCTCGACGGCTTGCACTGATATAATTTAAGCAAATAGCCCGTCAAACGATGCCTTAGTCTTCTAGTAAACACGAGTTTAAATAATTTTGTATAAACACTAACTTGAATTTGCGGTTTTGCTCGCTGAATCAACTGCGCATCTAGAGACCAAAAACAGTTTTAGGGCTTGTTCCGGCAGAGGTATAATGCCCTTTTTCACTATCAATCCCTAATTTTGAAGTGACTCCTATGTAAACAAAATTCCTGTTATGTGGTAGCACATTTTTAAGTGACCCCTATGGTAGGGGTCACTTAAAAATTAGGGATTGATTGTGAAAACGGGAAACGTGTTTTATATTAACGTTCCCATGAACATCCCGATTGTAGTGGCCCGTAAAATAATAATAATAATAACAAGCTTCTGTGTTCACACGACAGTCCCGTTTTAAGAACTCCTGCATCACTGGATCCCACAAAACTGTACAGCCTATGGGAAAGGGCAATTAGTGTGCGTTTCACCTTACTATCTCAATAATAATTTGTAACAAAATATGTCTTTTAATCTTCCCCAAATCTTACAATCATAATATTATCTAAGTATACTTTAGTACCTACTTATTACAGTGTTATCTGTTACCATAAATATTTTCAGTGATATTACGTATAAAAAATAAATAGAAACTCAGAGTTAAAAACTTATCTGATAATAATTAATCCTTTTGTACTTTTTAGTATCATTTCATTACCTTGTTTTTGGCAAATACACCGTTGTCCTCGTTTGCTAATTGACATTCCATCCAAACGAATTTATCTTCTAATACATAACTATAAAGTTGGTATTGCATGGTTTCATAATAGTGTAAGTAAATTAATTATTTATCTGTCTGTACATTGAACTTATTTGCTACAGTCTTTTGGCACGTGCCGTCCGCGTATGTAGGGGAGACCGAGGTGACTTGTAACAGAGAAGAGTTGTGACTATTGAGTATTGAGAGTTCGCTGGGAGTCAATAGGTTTTCACAAATCGACAATGTCACAACTTTCTTCTGTTACAACTCACCTCGGTATCCCCTACATACTACTACTTATTAATTAGAAAAAGCCTTTTATTACAAATAAATTAAAGAACAAAAAAAATTACCAAACGTATCGTTACTCATGTAAATGTAATTTCCATATCGGCTACAAGACAACTGTTTTAATTTTGATAGTAAAATTGTGATAGCAAATTTATTAGTTTTTTTTTAAACATGTTTTTCTTTCTTAACGATCCTCAAGTAATATTTTTAAATTCGTAAAACAGCTAACCAAGCATTTCAAAATATGGAAAGCGTCTATCTATCATTCTTGCATTGGACGTTTCAAATAAAAAAATAGGCCCATACCACGGATTTTTTTGTGGTAAGGCCCATAAAACAGTATCAGTAGCACTGCAGCCCACACGATTTTATTGAGGTAGCGGGACATAACAACAAATCAAGATCACCCTATAAATTCTAACAATTTGCAACTCAATTACAGCACTAACTTGTAAGAGTTCTCAAGTGGGACGTAAAAATATTAATCGTAGCCAAAGACTTCTAGTAACTACTAGACAAGCCGTTCACAACTACTACGAACTACTACTAATGCGAACAGCTAGGGACTGGAATTCGTTGCCTGCTGCTCTCTTTCCCGAAGACTATAATCCGGGCCTTTTTTAAGGCGAGAGTGAATAGGCACTTACAGGACAGATACTACCATCCTAGACTGCATCCCACTTAACATCAGGTGCGATATCTGCCTTTTTATGCATAAAAAAAGAAAAACTTCTGGGGCCAAGTCGCTGTAGACTCAGAACTTCTGATGGCGACTTGGCCCGTGGACCAAGCTAAAAGTGGGCCAAGTCGAAGACTCCTACTTATATTCCTGAAAACCGAGTGAGTTTTTAGTTTGCTGTTTACGATTTCAGTAGCTTTGGAAATCAATTATTAGTTAATTGAGTTCGAAAACTAAAAACTTCAGGCGTTCTCTTCGTATCTTTTAGAATCAACGCGAGAGTTCTATTTGAAAGCTCATAAAAAGTAAGTTTTACTAATGTACACTACCACCTACCACCCTATTATATCTATAAGACAGCACAAACTTGCTCTGCCTGCCTATTGCCTATCGGCCGGGCCTAATTATTATTGCCTAATGTATGTGACGGGTCTGGGTGTAAATATGTATAATAATATGTATGTATTTAATAAAAAAAGTATATAAGTAGTATATCCGTTAAGCTAGCACCCATAACACAAGCATTGAGTTGCTTACATTGGGGCTAGCTGGCGCTGTGTGAAATTGTCCAAAGATTTATTATTATAAGGCTTGCGTGGGGATACAGATCCAACACGTAGAGGCCGTTTTAAGCGTAAAATAATCGACAAAAGTGAAAGTGGTGCACATGCTGGATCTAGTCTCTGACTATATCATGGGATGTAGCCAGTGGCGGGGCAAGACCTAAATTTGATGTGGGCAAGACAGATTTCGCGAGGCCTTGTTCTGTGGCGACCTGAAGACGGATTTTATAAAAAAAAAAAACGGGTCTATTCATTGACAGTTTCTGATTTCTTGATACAGTGATCTGGGGGCACTGCAGTGCCCCCACCAAGTCGAGCAAAAAAGCGGCACGGCCGCCGTACCATCCTTTTCTCGAAGCAATTCAGGCCATTTTCGACCGCCTGTAACTTCGTTGTGGATAAAACTAGAAGGCTGAATTTTCATTAGCTATGCAGGCATTGTAAAGACACGGTATATTTAAAATTTCATTCAATTTGAACCAGTAGTTTAAGAATTATAACGGGTCAAAGTTACTTAATTTTGTCACTCACTGACTGACTCACTGACTCACTGACTCACTCACTGACTCACCGATCATCAAAACTCTAAGGCACTTCTAGCAGACCTAGAAGCTTCAAATTTGGAATATAAGTAGTGTTTGGTGTATGAATCAAGGAAAAACTAAAATATTTGGGGGCACGGTAGTGCAACCGCCAAGTCGAGTAAAATTTTTCAATTTCGGTCCAGTTTTTTAGATACATAACTGCTGTCTACAAAATACAAAAAGAAATGAGATCCCATCAAAAACAATACTTGTCAAAAAAAACCAAGTCTCGCAACTCAGTTGTTCTATACTTGGCCATCGCATGAAAACACGTGTAAATTAAATTATTTAGTGCGATGGCCAAGTCAATATATTTATGTAAAACGTTAAAGATTTCCTGGCCTGGACTTGGTATTACATGGATCTCACAACTTTTTACCGTAGAACAACTGAGTTGCGAGACTTGGTTTTTTTGACAAGTATTGTTTTTGATGGGTTATTTTTAAAGGAATATTGCGCTAAAGAATAATGTTCGTCACTTAAAACCGTGTTGTTGCTTAATTTTGTGTCTGATTTATGGCTGAATTTGTTTGGAAAAAAAAATATATTTTTTAACTACATTGTTTAGCTATCAAGAATTTATATTTAATAGTCAATGTTTGCATTTATTGTCGTATTGTGATATTGTCATCTCCACCTTGTATACATTGTTTCAAAAATTTTGATGCGCGAGGCCCCTTGTTCCGCGAGGCCGTAGGCGGTGGCCCACGTCGCCTACGCCTTACGCCGCCTCTGGATGTAGCCAGAGACCATCCCCAGCCTGTGCACAGGAGCTATTGCAGTTATTGGAGAATGGACTAGGGTTATGGATGAAGGATGGAGGGACTGGTTACTGGGCTATGGATGGAGACTACGGGACACCTGCCTGGTTCATAGTCTCTGACTGAAAAAATGGCAGGCGGTGACTAGCCAGCGACTAAATGGGCCCCCCCTGGCGTCATGAGTCGTATAGACTGGACTGAGGGGTATTATTATTATTATTATTGGTAAATGGGTGTCTGTTTGTCTACTACGCCTCGTAGCACATTTTTGTTTCCTGTCTCTTGTTTGTAACGAACTAAATTAGTTGCCACATAAAACAATAATATTCTCAGTTCAGCATAACCTGTCTAGTACTACATAGAGGTGTTTAAGTTCGCATCGAACTCACTGTCTCGGCAAACAACCTCGGTGGCTTCCTGGTGAAAAATACATTGTAAGATAAAATGTCGTGAAACGGGAAAGTACAGTGCAGTGGTTTACGTTCCGTGGCATATTTTACTTCACTTTTATTGGCGCCATTTTGAACAAGTTGGAACGTACCCATTAAAAAGGTCGAGTGGAGAAGTAGTTCACAGATTGACAATTTGCGCTTTATGATAAGTGACAGAGAATTATTGTAATAGCTGTGTAAATTGTATGAAAATGTTGTAAGATGTGCTTCAACACTACAATACTTAGATTTGACCCAATATTGAAATTCAAAGTACCTAATGGATCATTATCTGTATAGGTACCTATGAAATTTGTGTTGTTAAGCTGTTTATTTTCCGAATACAAAAAAATAAAAATAAATAAATGCAAAATAAAATAAATTGAGAGATGAATATAAATTTAATCCTCGCTATCACCATTTTTATTTTATGGCAAAATATTTAGAACCCAAAGCAATTTTTATTTATAATAATAGCAATGTGGTTCTAAAATTTTATGCATTTCTTCTCATTTTTATTCCGAAGCATGTTTAAGTTTATGATGCAGGCGCTAGTAATTGACGATATACATAAAACTCAACGGCTTGTCTAATGTAGGGTATAAACTTAGGTAGGGTAAACCGTATAGCTATTGCCCACTTAAAGATTTCAAACACATTGAGNGGTAAACTCATGGTAGAGGCACTAACTGCTTCTTAATGCATCATGCTTTGCTACATATTTTAATGTCGATTGACGAAGATGACTATTAGGGGGCGCCATAGAAAGAAGTCAAGCCCAGGGCGCTGGTAGCATTAAAACCCGGCACAGGTTGTTCGTTTAATTTCCTCACTATATTTTATCAACATTGTTAACCTGTGTTACTTAAGGCTGCCGCGACACAAGCACAGTTACTGCAGCAGCCGCTAGATAAACAGACTGTAAATTTTTGTTGGCAAATAAAATACTTTTACTTTAATATTAAAAACTAAGTAGGTACGAGTAGGTACGGTTTCCATGGTGGGTAACCGCAACGGTGAGTGAAAATGAAATGTAAAAACGCGAATTAGATAATCTTATTTTATTCTAAAGTATAAAGAGAAAACATATCAAACTTCAACACCTTTAATTACAAATATAAATATAATCATAACATCTAAACCCCCAAGCTCTTGTATAGCAGTGGTACGTAGTCGTCAAACTGAGCGCGGTAGAAGTTACCAGCCACTGGGGCCCCGAGGTTGTATTTCTCTGCGAACATCTTCGTGGAGAATGCTGCGCGGCCGTCGATGGATCTGGAAGAAAGAAGAGTTAATATTACTAATAGAAAACTTCTTGAGGTGTTAATATGGCAGGCATTTTCTAACATGGGAGTATTTAGGTATAACAACCATAGTATTTGGCTGGTTAACTAATCTCAAAAGTATACAATGGTCTATGCTTAGCGGTTGCTACGTCAAACGTTAAAAGTCCTATGTTAATAGATCTTCCAAAGGTTCTTCCAGTTCAGGACGTAAGATACCAAAACAATATTTGACATTGATATTTGATTAATGGAAAATGAGCTGACAGTACAAAATCTATCCGGCTCGAAGGACCACTCTGTTGAAGACGGCTAAATGGTATTAGGTATTTTTTGGCCGTGACGCTTCTGGTGATTCTATTCAAAATCCTTCCCAAAATCCATGAATTTCTTAAAATTTTCATTCATGTCACATGACGAAGATTTTGCTAATAATTTTCCTAGGCGTTGGCACCTACTTAGGTTAGCTTATTTTGGCAATGAGGGCTATAGTTTTTATACTTAACAGTTGGCACCCCTGGCGATTGACAGGACCTTACTCTACAGTGGCGCCATCTTGATGAGTGCAAATGCGATAGTCCTCCTACCACTTTAGCACTAACCAGTTGGTGCCACTGTCTTCGCTACTAGCAAGTGACAGGACCTTACTCTACAGTGGCGCAAACTGGTGAGCGCTAAAACGATAGCCCTCATTCCGTGGTTTGGAAAAACACTCACTTGTTGGTCAGCCTCTTCTCATCAAAGTTCAGCTTGCCCGGCTGCTTGTACAGAATGTACACGTATCTGTGGATGCCGGTGCCTTCTGGAGGGCCGGAGCCGATGTAACCGGATAGGACTTCGCCCTCGGCTATCTTGTTGCCGGGGATGTTGCCCACCAACCAGTGGTGCCACTCGCGGTATACTAGCTCGGGGCCGTCGTAGTTGTCGGGGTCTGGGTACGAAAGAATACAAGATAATAAACAATTGATGTAAAAAAACCTGTTTGCTTCAAAGAAATGATGCTGCTTAGTCATAAGCGAGGTTTAGACTAGTAATAAAATTTGCAGAAGTTGTCACCACTGTGTAAATCTTGCAGAAGTTGGTATGCCACGTACAGCATTTACACAGCGGTAATAAACAGCTTGCATTGCAGCTTGCTTGCTAGTCGAAGGAACCCGATCGCGTGGCAGGTCACCAATGCGCTGGACCGACCAAGTGAAATCGGCAGTGGGAGACGGCGTATGTGACTGCACCAGAAAGTCTGCCAATAGAGAGAGATGGCGGCGAGATCGTGCGGAGATTTGTATCCGCCTCTACAACCGATGTGAACAACGCCTCAACATGACCACGACCGGAAGTCAACTTCTGCAAGTTTTATTGCCAGTCTCGCTTTAGACTAGCCCTGTATCAAAATTTGTTGGGGACACCTAAACTCAAAAACTTATATCAACTTTTTGTAAGGGAATCGTGTGAATCATAGAAGGGATCCCTTCTATGATCTGAGGTGTGAACTATCTCTGTCTGGTATTTTAATGTAGGTACTTCCTGGCATTAATTTCGCCATTTCTACTTACTTATTTATTGTTTAAANTGTTTTAATGTTAATGAATGCTCACCAGTGAACACCAAGGTATAGTAGCCCTGAGGATCAGCGTCATAGTAGACGGAGGGCTGGTCCTTCACCTTGGTGGGCGCCAGTTCATTGCCGAGCGTAGCCTCCACTCCGCTGGGGTATTTCAGCTGTAAGTAATCAATACCTACAGGTGTTATACAGGAACTCAAAAAATATTAGAAAATCATCCAACAATGACTTCCGCAGATACTAGCGTCATGTTCTGGGTTCTGCCTTAGAGAGAGTGTTGCCATTTTGGTTCACAACATGTAGATACTAACTATACTTTCTTTATTATTTGTTTAATGAACTTTGAGTAATAAATGAAAAGATAAAAATAAATTTACTAACTCGTAATTCAGTATTAAAAAGCAAAAACGACTTCAAATCGGGATTTAGGTCGGTCTTGATTTTAATTCACTGGACGAAAAGGATGCTGAAAAAATTTGAATTGTGTTCCGAAAAATCCAAAAACAATCCCCGTTGACCGCTGAGCTAACGGGGTTGACGAACGAACTCACTCCTAGTTATCACATTGTTTAATATTTACATAATATAAAACTATTGTATTTAAAACAAATAAAAAATATGCTGTTATACGTAAGTCCAGTGATAAATTATTAATGATAGATCGCCCGGTGCTTTGTCCTGCTGGAAGCTCTTCTGGAAGGACTGGTCTTTTGTTCTAAACGTCCTGCCAGAAGATTATCGCAAGTCCTGCCCGCAGTACGCAATTTGTACGTGTTTGCTTGCTGGTCCTTCCAGCAGTACGGTGACCTTCAAATTTGAACTCATCCTCNGGTCTTGATTTTAATTCATTGGACGAAAAGGATGCCGAAAAAAATTCAATTGTGTCCCGAAAAGTCCAAAAAGAATCCCCGTTGACCGCTGAGCTAACGTGGTTGAGACGAACTCACTCCTAGTTATCACATTGTTTAATATTTACATAATCTATTGTATTTAAAACAAATAAAAAATATGGTGTTGTTCGTAAGTCCAGTGATAAATTATTAAGTAATAATAAGTCCTTGACATTGTTATCATAATTCTTAATTAGGTAACAGTCTTTCGTTTATCTTATTACCGTTATCATTTCGCAAACATTTTACCAATGAGATAATAGAGTTTTGATGTAGGTAATCGGTACCTGCAGTACTTTTATTATTTTGGTATAAGTGTTTAATTTTAAATTAGCACTAGACTTTGCCCGTATATCGATCCTAATCCTACCCTATTGTATTCCCGTAAAAATATCGAGATAAAAATATCCAAAATCCCTAATACAATAATTTCCCTGGTAGTAAGTTTCTAATTCTTTACCGCCTGGCTATCTGTTAGCCATCGCTTCCCAGCGATAAGACCGCCTAAATGTGCCTATCCTATAAATTTCAATTTTTCAGTTTTTGTGTGGTGTGCAATAATAATTAATAAAGATCAGTTTCTGAAAGACGATATCTAAAGCCATGACAGGTTCTTATGCGATTTCAGATACTGTAAGTAGATACCGGTGTTTAATATGTAGGTAGGTACTACCTACCTACCTACCTACTTATAATATCTTCAATGCAACAGCTGAGTGCACTTACTAAAATGCATTGGTAAACTTTATTCATTGCACCGCTAAGCAATGAAAAATATTACGTAATAACAGTCTATCTTTGATCAATTGGATTAATATTACAAAAAAATATAATTTCGTTTATTCACGTTACACTTAGGAATACGGTTACGGCATAAAGTTAACGTCACAAAATTATTTTGTGATAATCTGACTCCTCCCCCAATGACTTCCACATCGCACGGTTGGTAGCGGCCTGCAACCAATGCCTTCCTGATACCTTTATCAGGACGTAGGTCCACCTTGTGGGTGGACGTCCCACGCTGTGTTTTCCGTTACCTTCAAAATTTGATACTCACATCAATTTTGCCTGTGGGAGCCGTCGGGATGACGTCAGGGACGATTTTGCTGGACTCGAAAGCTTGGGCGACCGACATGATGGCTGAAAATTTTGGAAAATTAATGTAATTTTCGTGAAGCTTAACCTACATGCAGTAACCTATTATTTATGTTTTATTTTATTTTTTGAGTTGTGGGTTATTATATGAGGTAATTCTGGATCAGGTGTCAGACTTTATGAACCACCATAAACTTTAGACAGTTCAATCGGGCTAGAGGCTTAAAAAGCCTCCTCTGTTTGTTGGACGGTCAATTTGATGTCTTGCAACATCCTAATAATTTAACCATTTCTTGCAATGTCCTACTTTATTCCAACTAATAATTGTAACAGTATTCTTTTATTCGTGTGTCTCATTTGGAAATTGAACCCAGGATCTTCGGCATCTATCTAAATTTTAGAGTTTCGAGTCTAAAACCCTAGAGCACGGAGGAACATAGAGCACTTACTTAGTTAGTTTAGCTACAAAGTTAACCAATTTTATTTAATAAATTTTCAAATAATAACTAATGTGTTTCTGTTCCAAATTANACTGGACTATTATGAAAGTAGAGAAGATGCAAGACAATGATCTCATATTTATTTACATAGCTGTTATTAACTACTTTAAAATTTATTGAATTTTGTAATCATAAAAAAAATAACACATCGTCTTGTTATTCGAACTTTGTTTGCTGGTAACTGTTGTTACAAATATTAATTCATTTCAGATATTTCTAGAAGGATAGTTCAAAATGAAACTAAAACTATAAGAGAAACCAAACCTTACCTACGTGTACTTCCTTTTCGATCTCGAACCACACTGCAGCAGTCGTAAAAAAGTATTTCTCTTACCGCAAAACATAAGATAAGCGCTCTTTGTTGCCGATATATTATTGCGATAACCTATGCTTATCCTCATTAGGGTTACGTAAGAAGTTTTAAAAACGGTAGATATCTCTGGAGAATTGTTTTTTAATCCAATGCTCCAGAGATATCTCAACTAGTAAGTATTATTTTATTGTAGTATTGTAGGTGAGTCCTTTACTTAAAAAATTCAGGAAAATAGAAAATGCTGAGTTTTCAACCTTTTGTTACGTTGCATTTGTGTATGAGTAAAAAAAAACTTTTGGATACTCAATCAAACCAAATTGTCGGTAAATTCAATTACCACTGCGGCTGCGGATTTAATTCCCGCTGTAGTCAGCTGCTTCAGCTGCTTGTATGGAAAAGGAGGTAATTTCAAATTTTATAGGTAACTATATCTATACAACAGAATTGTAACATTATCAATCAATAATTATAATTTGCAAAAAATGTTATGTAAGTTGCAATTAAAACATTTTAATGAGATTTGATAGCCAAAGTCTTATAATCATATCTAAGACAAATTTTGATAAAACAAATAATTACAATTTGTAATTGATGTGTTTACGTAAATAAAATAAAAACAGACATTATCTTTAAAAATATCTCACTCATTTTGTTAATAACGAATGTCTGATAAAAATATGTAATATTATTTTGCCATTAGATTAACTCCCAGCTTTTATTTCTTAGGGATTCCGTGACTTGTTTCAGTTAAAAATTAATTAAGATATCTAACTTATCCTCCGGGACTGAGTACTCAACGTTCAATTGAACATTCAGATTGGAAGTTAAACTGTAGATCCTGGCTTAAATTAATGGTGTGTTGATTTGAAAGTTGATATCACTTTGACGACTAAGAAGTTAGGTACTGATAAGAAATAAATAAATAACTACAGAAACAATTTTTCAGATTAACAAACATTTTATTATTTTTCAAACAACTCTACGACGAAACAAGTAATTAAGTAACAACGAAAATAAATCATACAACATTATACTATATCTCTAATTATTATAATACATTCATAGTTACACTGTTTTGATTATAACTATTCTAATAATTATATGACAAAATATGACTTCTTTTCGTCTAAATAGTTATTTTATAGGATCAAGGTATAAATAAAGGCATTTTCTATATGTTCATAAAGTGAACGAGAACTATCTAAGAAGAATCCGAAGAGTAACAGTTTTAAAGGCGCGTGCGCAACCTTTGGCAATCAGTTTCATGGTCCATGGGGGTGTATTCAAAAAGCGTTCGAAACGGAGTTTTTCGATTTCGCAGATTCACGCAAATTCAAAAGACAAAGTCTTTATTGATTTAATAACATTGACCTACTCGTACGCGTTTTTGGTGGTTTGCGAGGAAAATTATGTATTTTTTTAAGAATTTGTTTGAGAAGATGCTGCTAAAATGTCTCTATATGTCGCGTCTGAATTCCCGTAATCGCATTTATTTACGCACAATAAGTTGAAGAAATGTCACATCAAGGAATAGAACCCTGTGGCTTTCAAAGAGTCAAGCAAATCCGACTCTCTAGCAGTACCTTGGTACTATTACTTATTCTGTGCTTGCAGTTTCATTGATGGTCCGCCCGTGACCTTACCTCGAACACGTCCTTATCAACTGTTTTCTTCGTAATTCGAATAACTTAAACATAATAACGCGAAGAAAAAGCAACACTTACTTAATTAACACAGGTGTAGTATGTAATGTTATCAACTCTACACTACTAAAATAATGTCTGAATTTAAACAAAATAAAATATTATAAGCACTGGGGACCTATTTTGGAATCATTCGAATCGGAATTGGTTAAAAAAGTCTCCTGATAGAATTTTGACTACAGACTTAAAATAATTAAGAAAAGGGAAGTCGACTAGAAAATGAGGAGATGATCAAATCGACTTAGCTATACTAATGGATATAATGACGCATTTGATGGTGTATTTGTTTATAATAAATATTTTATAATCTATTACTAAAGGTAGCTTTAGATGTCAGCGAAATTGGATCAGTACAAGACTAAGTTGTTGATTCACATGCGTTTTTTTTTTCAAAAGTAAATTCTATTGCATTAATGTTGTGTTGTACTTATTAGGACTTTTAATATCCAGTCATCAGACTGACATTGCACTAATTAGTTAACATTGATTTTTCTCAATTTTTGCACTAAAGTTTTACTTGACTGCACGAGTACTTTTTTATTACGTTTAATCATTAAATTGGCGCCCAACGTGTTAGTTTTCATTTAAAAATTGGAACCAAATCCACAATGTTTCTCTCTCAGTAATTTGATTGAATGATTTGATTTGAATTTAGGGGGCGTCCATAAATTACGTGAGACAATTTTGGCTATTTTTCAACCCCCCCGCCCCCCTTGGTGAGATTTGGTGAGATTTTGCCTGACCCCCTCCCCCACCCCCAAATCTCACGTGATATTAAAAAAAAATCCGAAATTTAATAATTTTGGAGTAATATAACTGAGAAACATTTTTTTTGTGTGCTTTAACGTTGTATCTCGTGTTGTATATTTAATGCTAATTGACGACTCAAAAGGAATAAAGGCTGACATTGTAATGTGTATTTTATGATGATTTTATGAATAATATTGTGTAGTGAAATGTATTATACAGTGAATGACTTTTTAAGTGATAGAATGATGTGACATCGGTAATGTAACTTAATTTGACATTTATACAATTAATTTAAATTTATTTTGACATTTGCATTTCAAATTTCGTTTCCTGACATTTATTTATTGTATTGTTACTGTCATGGTATGAAAAACAACAACGAGTAAAATAAGATTTTGAGTCATTTTGAGTTGTAAAAATATGTAAAGTCTGAAACTAAATGTAGCAATAATTAACATAACTTTAAGAACAAGAACTTTTGCACGTCGCATGCGACAGAATATGCTGGAATTTATTAAATTAACACCTATCTGTAACCATGTTCTTGCAAATAAATGATTTTATTATTATTATTATATTATTATCGTATGTCTAACGAGTGCATCAAAAAGATCTATAAAGTTAAAGATTTTAGTTCTTGAAAGTATTTGCTAGGGACGCTGTAATCATCATACATTTAATGTATGTAATTTTTTACGCAGTCGCTAGCGGATGACGATTGTGTAAAGTCGCACTAAGCCCACTGATTACGAATAGATCCAGAAAAACACGTGTAGTGTTAGTACTAGGGTCACATTGTTTTTTTACAGAAGTACCTAGTCTAATTGTTCCTTTCTACAAAATCACTAATAATGTAGCAAAATAGATTTTGATAAAAAAGAACTTGTTTTATAATTTTCTTAATTTCGTCATTTATTCTGCATTTTAGTATTAACACATGCAGACGGAAGCATTTTTAGTTTTATTTGTTTAGACTGTATAGAATAAAATGACATTATCATCATACAAATATCATTTTTTACTCCTGACAAGGAACCCTTAATATAGTTTCGATATGTCTGGCTGTCTGTCTGTCCGAGTTTTTGCTTGGAAACTATTGGCACTAGGGAGCTGTAATTTTGTAGAGGTATGTATATTAATCACGCCGACAAAACGGTAGAATAAAATTTTGAAAAAAAAAATTTTTTTAGGGTAGCTAGCTAAATGTAAAGTGGGGATGATTTTTTTTTCGTCTTCTACTCCATCGTGTGGGGTATCGTTGGATAGGTCTTTTAAAATGGCTTAGGGTTTTGTAAGACCATTTTTCGATTTAGGGATCCGTTTGCAAAATATTAAAGTTTAAAGTGCAAATTTTTGTCCGAGTAGGGCGTCCCCCCCGCTAAAAACTAAACTGTTGGCTTGATAAATCTGGGAAAATTCAAGATTATAGTGCTTTTTATGAACTTTCAAGGAAAACTATAGCGGTTAAGATAGATCAGTTAGTTCAAGACTAATAGTCGTTTTACTCATGTATTATAAAATTTCATACCTAATAAAAATTCCTTAGAAGAAAATATTAAAAGTGACTTTAGATGAAGTAATTGCTTACTTCTGAAATATATTGTGATAACGACGGACAACTACGGAAACCTACACTGCGCGTGGCACGACACGCACTTGGCCAATTTTTTTACTTAAGATTTAACCCAGTTTTCTGGCAAACTCTATTTCTCTATTTCTTATGGAAAAAAATACGTGATATTTCCCGAGACCCCCCCTCTCCCCCACGTGAGATTTGGTGAGGTTTTTGTTGACCCCCTCCCCCCCCTAAAAGCCTCACGTAATTTATGGACGCCCCCTTACTAATAGTACCTATCTACTTATGGCTAACGATAACATCTAAAGACTACCATCAACCTCATCAATTTCTTGTATCTGAAACTGTCCGACAGCAATCTCAGCCTTAAGATTGGCGACATTTCACGAAATTGCAACATTGCAACATTCGCAACACTCCTTTTGGAAATCCTCAGTTAAGACGGGAACATTGCCAGCAACTGTCAGATCAGATTCAAAAATAACAGAAATCACATTAAAAATAATATTAATAAATAGTATAAATCAAGCTGTAGTGATGTGCATTTGATTGATCGATATTTTACATTAAATCATGTGAAAGTAGCGTGCGAATTTTTGCTGTGCAATATAGAAGTGTTCATATATTAAAGACATTTTATTAAGACTAATAAAATTTCGTAAATGTTTCTAGTGTTAACTGTGTGCGTTACACAACACTTTAGAAATAAGTACATTATATTTACACACAAATCCCGGCCTATCTTCATTTGATTTACAATCTAAATAATGCTTTGAATATTTCCTATAACATTCACATCTTAACTCCAGTCAACATTACATTTATCGAGATACAATCGATCATCAATAAATCAATTTAATTCATTCAAAATAAAAATTTACATCGACTTTAGAATTACTCATCACTATTATTGCCACCAATTTCCAATTTGATTAGATCACACTAAATTTCGAGCACCCGATATTTAACTTAAACCACTCGATATTTAACTTAAGCCACTCGATATTAAACCACCTGAACGGTGGCGAACGCGCTGAAAGTGACTTTCTTTGGTGGTTCAGCACTGCAAGTCCTCACAACTGATCGTTTGGCGCCATCTTGGGCGTTAGTTTTCAAAACTGGCTTCAAATTGGCGACGTCACCGTGCGACTGCGCCTTGAAGCGACCAATCGTGTTGCTCGGATTGCCTAGATCTCGCAGTTTATTCGTCAAACCAGTGATCCTATTAGATATGTTCGAATAGTTCGTTTTTTTGACATCGTTCTGTTTCTTTGGCTCGCTGAGTTTCTTCGGGAGTTCTAAGCTTTGGAGGGAGGTGAACTTTCTGTGGTCGGTGTTGAGGAAGTTGCGTTTTATTTCTGGGTTCGGTCGGGGTAGTCTGGGGGGTCTTTGGAGGAAGTTGTTGGGTCGGAAGGGGAGGGGGGTGAGTTTGGGTTTGGGGTCGCTTGGAAGGCGGTAGTACTGGGGTACGGGGTCAAGCCGCTGGGGTTTTTTGAGGGTGAGGGCCATGGCGGTCTTGGTGGGTCGCGCGAGGCTGTCGAAGGCCGTGGTGGAGAACTGGGAGCGGCTGCTCTTCCACTCCTCGCGGTCGGACTCGTAGCCGGCGGTCACTGAAATGAGAGAAACATTTGTTTAATACCATATTTTTCTTTTTAACCCTTTAAATAAATAACAGACTTCGTCCACTAGCTGACTCTGTCATACTGTTATAGCTACATTAGATTCATTCTAGTACTTAGAATAGAATAGAATAGAATAGAATGTATTATTGATTATTGATTCATTTAGAATCAGAATTCTTCTATCTTCCCTCATTGCCATTATATTTGGCTCTGTCGGTCAAGCTGACCGTCAATAAAATCTAGTATGTAATAAAGCTTATTAATTTTAAAGCCATATGAGATACCCTTTTAGCATACAATTACGTTTTGAGGCATACGAAGTAATTTCAAATTTGCACTATCGATACGAAAAGAGTTAGCAAATTAACGTTTCTGAGAAATAGAAACACCAACCGATGCTGTGCTATTGTGTTCAAATGTCAAATGTTGGCTAACACCGAAGACTTCTATGAGTAGACAAGTTGTGATATTCGACCGTCACATTATGAACCTAAAATACAATAATTAAAGCCATGTGACGACACAAGTAATCTTAGATTCGGAAAGTGATGATTTCCTGGTCAAGTTTTTCCTATAAAAACTGTATTTCTCAATAGCTCAATTAAATAAAAGCACGCAGGATTATAAGAAAAAATACAATGTGTTTCTATCAATAAGGGGCCTCGCCCACGGCGACTTTTTGTCGCGCGACAGCATCGCTAATAACGCGCGTTAGACGCATTTGCAACGCACTACAGAAGTGATGCCAACGCGCTACTAACGCGCTACAGCCACCGCGACTGCATTGCTACAAAAAGTCACCGTGGGCGAGGGCCCTAAGTGGTTTAAATACCCAAACTCTAGCACACAAAGAATCTGTAAGTTAGAAGTTTTTTAACAAAGCAGATGTCTCTCATGTTACTATAAATAGAAATAATTAAACGCAATTCTTTGTTTTTATTTGCGTTCCGACGCGTCGTTCCAAATTCAAATGTTCAAATTAGAGACGTTACATCAGAACGTTCTCAATGCAGATTGCGACGTTTCCGCGACGGTGCGCATACAAATTATAGTGATGTACTCATTTCGAGTTGATTTGCTAGAAATAATGTTTAGTGGATTATGTCAACTAAATTAACATTGTCTTGGTCAGTGAGTGATGAAACAATAATATGCTAAAGATGAGTAAGGGTAATGAGTGAGGTAAGTACATTTATTAGGTAATCGCATTTATGTCGTTAAAGGCTTTTAACGAACAGGCACTGCCTAGATGGTGTTCAAATTTTATGCATCCCATTAGGTACTCTTTATAGACCGCCTCGTGATCTTGTGGTAAAATTAAGCGTTTCAGACCCAGAGGTCTGGGTTCGATTACCAGAGGGAAGAAAATTTTCTGCTCAGTTTGGTTGATGGTAGAGCTTGTTCTAAGTTCCCCTGGCTTGCTAGCTACCACCATATTAATAGGTAACTATGTAACTTAAATAGGCCTAGTTTCCCCGTAGTGAGTAAAAACATAGAGTCTGTGTCTACACGTCATCAAAATTAGTTCTACATTTTAATAATTGTACAAAAAATATTAATTTTTTTTTTCGTCTAAATTACCATGTGGATTTGGTCATAAAACACCAGAACGATCACATTTTCATGGTTATATGTATTATAATCATCCGCTCTACATTAACTGAATGTCAAGGATGCGATTGACTAAACATGGTTTAGAATATTTATGTGCGTACACGCTTTGTGCAGGTTGCAGCAATCTACTAGGTCATCTTAACTATTTATTTAGCTATTAACACCGTGATCTGCATGCGTGTCTGTCAAGATTATATTATTTAACGATTTCATGCCCTTATTCGTAAAACCTTTAAAAACAACATCCCGCGCTGCGTTCCTAGCACTGGCCTAAAATATTTTCCTGAAGCAGTGATTGGGTTTTAAAATAATATTGAAACTTGTCATTCGTTCGTCATTCCTTCGACAGCGAATATAAATGAATCTTTTCCCGGGTGTATAAAAAAGTTACGACCCATTAATTGTACAGAAAACAATGATATTATATAAAAACAAAAACAGATATGTTATAAGCGCTCGCTTTGAATACTCAAATACGTCCCAATTNTCAATGCAGATTGCGACGCTTCCGCGACGGTGCGCATACAAATTATAGTGATGTACTCATTTCGAGTTGATTTGCTAGAAATAATGTTCAGTGGATTATGTCAACTAAATTAACATTGTCTTGGTCAGTGAGTGATGAAACAATAATATGCTAAAGATGAGTAGGTAAGTACATTTATTAGGTAATCGCAGTTATGTCGCTAAAGGCTTTTAACGAACAGGTACTGCCTAGCTAGATGGTGTTCAAATTGTATGCATCCGATTACTCTATAAAGATCGCCTCTTATGATCTTGTGATAAGATTAACCGTTTCAGAACCAGCGATCCGGGTTCGATTCCCAGAGGGAGGAAAATTTTCTGCTCAGTTTAGTTGATGGTAGAGCTTGTTCCAAGTTCGCCTAGCTGGCTAGCTATTATTATATTATACTATACTAATATACATTCGGCCTAATTTATCAATTTTCCTCACTTGAGATGCAGAAGAGCTTTCCCATTGTAGCTAAAAAAACCTATTACATCCACCTACAATCATCAAAATTAGTTCTACAGTTTAGTGGTACAAATCCTTCGATTTTGGACTAAATTACCATGTGGTCATAAAACACCAGAGCGACCACATTTTCATGGTTATATTATAATCAACCGCTCTACATTAACTGAATGTCAAGGATGCGATTGACTAAACATGGTTTAGAATATTTATGTGCGTACACGCTTTGCGCAGGTTGCAGCAATCTACTAGGTCATCTTAACTATTTATTTAGCTATTAGCACGTGATCTGCATGTAATTTAGTCTGTCAAGACTATATTATTTAACGATTTCCCGCCCTTATACGTAAAACTTTTAAAAACAAGTTCCTGCACACTTCTTCCCAGCACTAGCCCCAAAATATTTTCCTGAAGCAGTGATAGGGTTAAAAAAATATTGAAACTTGTCACCCTTTGACAGCGAGTATGGTATATTTTCCCAGATGTATCAAAAATTGCGAACCTTAAGGAAAGTTATTTTTATATTAAAAAAAATGCAAGAAAGTGCATAACCCTCTCAAAATCAGAGGGAATTTATCATCCTTCCCAAGAGCTTCCTCGTTGTAGATAAAAAAAAATAAGGAATTTACTACGCTGGCCAGTGTATAGAGTATAAAAAAGCAAATTGCTTGAATTTCAATATTTGAAGCAATCACAGACATAAATCTATTCATGCATGAGTATTCAAAATAATAAATTAATTGATGAATTGTAATTATTAAACGTAATGTATTGGGATTCTAAGGCTGAGTTGCACCACCTAACTTTGACCGTAACTATGACGATAACCGGTGCTTTTTGTATGGAGTTTGACAGATTTTTGACGTTTGTCAAAACTAAAATAAAATGGCCCAACTCAGCCTTAGTTATTGATGGACTGTTGTTATTTAACGTAATGTATGTATTACATTGACGTAGAGATGTTTTTCATGCCCATAACTTTACACCTTTCACAACCATGGCCTGTGAACTATTGGCACATCTGCTCCGCGGGTGCTGGTGAATTTGACAGCAACCTTGCTGTCATCTATCAATATTGACATGTTATTAACACGTCATTGTTCTTAGCGTAATTATGCCTCGGAGGTGCTTGGGATTTATTAGATTCGTTGATGAATCCCTTTATTAGAATTACGATTTGGTAAGCATAAATTAGATAGATAGATTATGAAAGAAATTATAATGTAACTTGTTTCTGCTGATGGCATACGCTTTTGTGGATTTCGTTCTCTTACAGAATTTTAAGACTAACAACAAAGAAATGTAAGTATCAAAAATGCTCAAAAACTAATCAAAGGCTTGACTCTACTTGATTTCTGGGTTTATTTGACATTTGTGCATAAATTAAAATAAAAAAAAATTGATTAAAATAGTGTTAGGGGCGGGTTCATTACAACTTTACTTCTGTGGTCGATGGGGATCTAATATTGCGACATGATACCCGAATAATGGTCGGATTTCGACACCGTGTGACTAATTGACATTGTAATCAAAAGCGCTGTTTCATAATAATGTCTAAATATTCTACTCAATATTACATCTAAACCTGATACGCTTGCCAAACCCACTGTCCCAATTTGACAGGTGTCGCGGAAGTTGACAGCCGAGCTCCCTGGGAGGCTGTCCTTCACGGCTCAATGGTGACATGCACACCGCTCGCATTACAACCTTGGTGTGAACGTGTTAAGTGGACTACCCTACTCTCAGATCATAGAAGGGATTCTATGATCTGAGACCCTACTGGAATGGCAGAGGTATTGGTTTCGATCAGATGGCCAGGACCAGCTGGCCATTTCGTAAAAGCTGGTAGAGCAACTGGGTTAGGTACTCCATTTAAGAGATTCTATTCGTCCAACCGAGTTCCAATGAGTATTGTGTAATTTGTTGTAGTTTAGATACTTAGTAGAAGCAGATACCTAGGAAATGCCTAGAATAATGCAAGTCTCAAAGGACTAATTTTCATTAATTCATGATTCCTTGTAGTTTTTCTCTATTTTTCTAAAAACAATGCATTATTCTTTCAAATATTATTTTTACGAGTTTAATATTTTGGACTACACAAACAAATCACCAGTGATTTACTTTTTCAAAATTCTCCTGACGTCATGTTACCTAAATTAAAAAACACGCTGTTGCGTGTATGGTATGTTTAGTTAATTTAAATTCTTTTATCACCCCAGCCTATAGTTGCTTTAAATTTGAGTCTCGGATACTATTGATTTTTATCTCTCGCCTATAAAATTGCCAAAGTAATCTATAAGGTAAAATGCGCAATGATATCCTTGTAATCATTGCAAAAGATGCAAACGCTTGTAAAAGATCGATCGAAAAAGTATTCGAATGTGCGACATGATACGAATGGGTAATCGTTATTGAGAAAAATTGCGACAGAACATTTGCAAACGAGGGTAGTGAGGTAAATTTGTAGGCCTATGTAAAGGTTATGTAATTATACATACATTACTACTGCTTGCGTATTGTAATTTATTAGGAAAGAACGTAAAATTAAATATGTGCGAAAAGAGGTATTTAATGATTCTATATTTATATGAATTCGATTCGATTTGATGACCTTTAATTATCATGGCTGCCTTTTGTTTATTTGAAAAAAAGAAAAGGAAATAAGTATGCCAAAAGATTATGCTATTAAAAGAACTATGCTGCCTAGTTTTTCGCGCCAAACCTGTTTGAGTCATTGACAAAAAAAAAGAAAATTAGCCCGCTCAAAATCCAGACCTCATTGATTTAAAAATGTTTTTTCTTTTTAGTTCTAATTCCAATTTTATTTTGAATTTAAAAATCTGTTGCCTTTTTTTAAATTTATTTTCATTAAAGAACTTTTGTCTCTCTGTTCGTTGCTCAACCTGCAGTCGAGTAAGTCACGTGTGTCCTAAAAGGAGCTGACGAAATTAAGCAATTTGTTTACCCATCCACTTAGCAGTCAATTTGTGGACATGCCACCTTAAAGTAAGTCTTGGGCAAGATGTTTTATAAAAGGAGTATTCTTAAGACTTCTTCATGGTAGAGTTTTATGGGATGTACCAATGGAGGCCACAAAGACCTTATTAGACGCCATTTTTGGACCTTAGGCCTTGTTACTCAAATTTTTACAAAATATCTATTATTTTGCCTTGTTTTGTGTTTTGCCTTTGTAAGTCGAATAAAATAATTTCCTAAAAATAATTTAAGCAGGTACCTAATCCCCTTAAAATGATTTTATTTAACGATTAGTGTCTACTTATATAGGAAAAAAAAACTATCATCTTCGAATCGGTAGCCCAAGATCCTGGGGTGGGCCCTAGACCATTAGACCTATCTGCACACAGATGCAATCTTTTCAGTACTTTGGCAAAAGGCTTAAAAACTTCAGGAAACATCATACATTCTTCAATACTGTGTCTGTGCAGGTCAATTCTGTTTATGTTTCCGCGCATTCAAGAGGTCAGTGTCTGCACTATGTGTCAATGGGACATGAACCACGAACCACTCCGCCAATCGCTTTATGTAACTACGTCGTAAACATATGGACATAAACGCACGTACAAATTGGCAGGCTAGGGATGAGCTGAGTAAGAATTTATCGACAAGTTTCGCAAGTTATCGTAACTCTGACTAGATAGGTACTATAAAGATTATTCTATTCTATACACTGGCCTGCAAAACTAAGTATCATACTTTTTTTCCTAAGCTATAAAAGTTTGAGATTCAAAATAAAAAACTTTNAAAACTTCAATAGCAGCTTTTTTGAACACTATTAAATTTTTTACTTAAAAGATTATTTCAATTTGAAAAGTATTATATTTTAGTTTTACAGATCAGTGTAGATTGACTGCGATTTTAAAGATTGTAGAAGTCGTAACATAGGATAGGTATGTACCGAAATAATGACACCAAAATTTTACTGTTCATAAGGTCTGTAGAACGAAAAGTGACTTACTTACTACTACTGTACTTACTTAATTAGGTAGGTATATAGACTTTCTTTTGTAATCGATGGCAGAAAAATTGTTTAGATCAATGAACGAACTAAAATAATAAATAGATACGCTAACGTGCATCTCTACAATTCATTTGAGTGCAGTTTTGTCCGACTTTCCAATATTGGCTTCGCACAATCGTCAATGAATTTGTCTTAAATAGACGTGAAATGTGTTATTTTTATAACAAAGCAGTGATAGTTTACTATTTGTATCCGTAAAAGTTGAGCTTTCTTTACCTACTTGAAACAAAATTGGTTGTGTTTGAGGATTACAATTTTGTAGTAAAACTGATTTCAGTTTATTGAAGAGCATTAATAGACATTAGTTGGCATGGTTATGAAGTATACCTAAATAATTAAATTTTCATTTCAACCTAATTCCAAAAGAAAGTCCTCCGAAGTGCCTGTAATCTGTCTGTCTCTGTCTGTATTCACGATAAACTCAAAAAGTACCGAACGGATTTTTATGCGATTTTTTGAAACAGACCGAAATTTATGCTGACGGAGTAAGTAATATTACTTATAAAATTTAATTCACACACATTCCCCTATTGGAAACTTCTCTACACCCAAGAGAGAGTTTTCTTAGAACCATGAATGATTTGTCAAGCAAACATCCGCGTCTGGGCCTGACTCTAATTATATTAGTTTAAATGAAGTTAGCGACGCTACTGCAAATATAGATTTACATTTATTAATATTTTATTTGGTGACGTCTCTTTTAGATTTCTAAAAGTAATAAAATCATTCCAGACCATTAAATATGAAATAAGCTAGCACTGTATGAATTAAAAACGTGAAAATTATTAAAAACTTCCTATTTTTCTTTATTTCAGAAATGACAAGTCAAAAAAAAGCAACAAATAAAAAGGCGCGACATCAGGTACTATGTAGTAGTAACTTAGGTATGATTAGATGCAACCGATCACAATCTTACAAACTTAAAAGGAATATAATTTTATTAAATAAATTAGTCTAATTGAGTCAAGTCAGTCAGACGACTTTTACTAGAGTTGAAATTATTACCTCATTTCAAGCAAACAAAATTAGGTAACCATCCATCCAACCTATTTTTCGATACTGCATGGCTATAATTTTGGAATTAAAGTAGCTTCTATAATTTTACTCGCATTTTTTTATGTATTAAATTCATCGTCCATCATCATTTTAGTCATAGGACGTTCACTGCTGAATATAGGCATCCCCCAATGATTTTCATGTTGACCGCCGGTTGGTAGCGACCTGCGTCCAGCGCCTTCCTGCTACCTTTAAGATATCGTCGGTCACCTTGTATTCAATTATGTATGACGAAACAAAATTGATCCAATATTCAAACATGGTAACACCGCTAACAGGCAGTTCGTGCGTCAACACTTTTTGCACAAATCCGTTCAGGCTATCAACCGCGGAAATTGCCATTAGACGGCAACATTGACTATGGATTTCATGCACTGTCATTCATTCATCAATTTTAACAGTATTGTGGGCAATATTGAATAAATCGTCATGGTTGGATGGAAGAATCATCTAGGTAAATAAGTTTAACAAAAAACATAACAAAAATTCTTCTGGCGCAGTCAGGTAATAATTATTATAATTAATTGGCAAGAAAAAAGACAACCATTCAAAATTTTAACCGGTTAAACATTAATCAGATATAGACCAATTGTTTTAGGGTATAGAGATGGTGAAAAATCATACATTATGGAAAGCCCAGGAATCTCGTATTAACTAAAAAAAATCAAGCTACGATATTAGTAGGTACTCAGTGTTACCACAGTGTTACTTCCACAGTAGAAGTTATTTGATATCGATCCTTTAAAAGGAGAGTTGCAAAGCTTTCCTACTTCTCTGCCTACGACGGAACACTACGCTGGGAATTTACTGTTATTATTGTTATTTTTATTGTAAGCTGATCACTACATCATATTTCTGGATATCGATAGACCTCAATCCTCAAGGTCGTCAAAGAAAAGAAGCCCTGTCTCCTACTTCCCTAGTCGTTACTTAAAATTCGTCCACTGTCCACCGAGTCAACGACCGGCACACATTGCGGCGGCCTTGACGCTGATCTACTGGCAGCCGGAACATCGATTAGCAATGAGTAACGAACATGCAAGATGATTTGCTAAGCAAGTGGCCCCATCCAAATTGGGTGCGGTTTTGGAGTTTTGTAAATTTTTGTAATGTTGGTAAGATGTATTCCACTAATTAGATCTGTAACGATTCTAATCTACGAAATTCGGTGATTTTCTCAAACTTTTTTTGTAAGAAGATTTAAGATACGTATTTCTATCAATCTCTAGGACGTTTTGTGGATTGCCTCTGCCAGTTTTCAGCAGTTCCTTAGTGCTTATGTTTTCAGCAGCTCTGAGTTCACCAGAAATACAAAATGTCTACACATTTTCTAATTAATTTTATTATAACTTTTTAATTGTTTAATATATGCAAATATACTCATTTTGGTTTATTTCTGTTATAATATTAGGTTTTCTGGAAGATATCGCTAAATGTATGACCATATTGTGTCATTTCAAGTTTCTACGTTCAAGATTGACAGATTTTATGCAGTGTAGGTATGCTTATTTACTCTTGTACCTAGTTTTTCCCCTGAACTATTTATCCCTGAAACCCATTACGTGGAACAATCTAAGGTAGAGTCGAGTACNATGGTTATTAAGTATACCTAAATAATTAAATTTTCATAAAAACCTAATTCCAAAAGAAAGTCCTCCGAAGTGCCTGTAATCTGTCTGTCTCTGTCTGTATTCACGATAAACTCAAAAAGTACCAAACGGATTTTCATGCGATTTTTTGAAACAGACCGAAATTTATGCTGACGGAGTAAGTAATATTACGAGTACTAGGCCAGTAGAATTAAACACAAAAATTGATTAAATCGGAAATAATTCCTACAAAAGATTTTTTTGCTTTAATGGCTTCATTGGTTGCCCATTAAGACTTTCCTAAGTTTTCGACTTCGACGGAGTTGTGCTTAAGTGGTGGGGGCCCCCGAAAGGGGCGTTATTTCGGTTTTCCGGTTATACCGCGTAAATGACTTACCCTATCAAAAAGTGGTCTTCATGACGGTTGAAGGGCACTTAATCCTGCATTGAATAAGACCAAATTCAAATGTTTTGGACAAACCGTTCCCGCGCTAAAGTTCGGAAAAGTAGAAAATATACGTATAATTAATGACCCTCTCCACGTCCAATGGCTTGTTACCCACAGGCTTCCAAGTCTTGAAAAGGGCCACCTCAACCAGTGTAACCCTATCAAGGATAACGAGCTTGATGCGCCTATCCTTGTGCGTCCCAGCCGTTCCTTAACTGCGGTTGGTGCACCTCTTCCTTGCACTCTCCTGAACGACCCTGTGTTACCTACTGTGGCTGTCCCTCTTCCTTGCAGCCTCCTGCACGACTACGTTGCCTAGCCGTATGCCTGGTCCAAGGTTCGACGCCATAAAATTAACTTCGCACGCGTGAAAATAGTTTAAATACTATTTTCCGTGCTTGCAACATTTTTCTTTACTGCTTCGGCTCTATTAGTCGTAGAGTGATTGTATATATCCTATAGCCTTCCTCAATTTATGAGCTATTCAACATAAAAATTATTATTTCAATCAAACTAGTAATTCTTGAGATTAGCGCGTTCAAACAAACAATCAAAAAACTCTTCAGCGTTTTAATATGAACTTGTTGTTGTTGATTTTTAGCGTCAAACCTTAGACCAGGCATACGGCTAGGTAACGTAGTCGTGCAGGAGGATATAAGGAAGAGGGGCAGCCACAGTAGGTAACACAGAGTCGTTCAGGTGAGTGCCAGGAAGAGGTGCAGCAACCGCAGTTAAGGAACGGCTGGGACGAACAAGGATCGGCGAATCTAGCTCGTATGCCTTGATAGGGTTACACTGGTCGAGGCGCTCCTTTTCAAGANGGCCTTGAGGCTGATCTACTGGCAGCCGGAACATCGATTAGCAATGAGTAACGAACATGCAAGATGATTTGCTAAGCAAGTGGCCCCATCCAAATTGGGTGCGGTTTTGGAGTTTTGAAAATTTTTGTAATGTTGGTAAGATGTATTCTACTAATTAGATCTGTAACGATTCTAATCTACGAAATTCGGTGACTTTCTCAAACTATTTTTGTGATAAGATTTATGATATTATCTCTATCAATCTCTAGGACGTTTTGTGGATTGCCCCTGCCAGTTTTAAGTTCCTTATACATATTCTTTAGTATTGTTTTCAGTAGCTCTGAGTTCACCAGAAAGACAAAAGAACTACTCATTTCTAATTAATTTTAATAAAACTTTCTCATTATTTATATTTACAATATCCGCATTTTGGTATGTCTGTCGTATATTAGGTTTTTTATAGAAAAGATCGCTAAATCTATGACCATGTTGTGCCATTTCAAGTTACTACGTTCAAGATTGTCAGATTGTATGTAGTGTAGGTATGCTTATTTACTCAGTCACTCTTATACGACTCTAGTTTCTTCCCTGAACTATTTATCCCTAAAACCCATTACATGGAACAATCTAAGGTAGAGTCGAGTACATAGTCTAAACTTAGGTATATCTTTTTCAATCTCAGCTACAGTCGTCAGTCATTCCATAGTTTTACAGTTAAGTTATATTTAAAGTCCAAATGGATTGATGGACAATGTGCTGTTTCCAGAGACGCGTTTTGTTTATGGATTATTATGTAGCGTAGACAATCGGCCATTACATATTGTGGACGTTTGAAATACGGTATTTGTTGAGGATGTGCTGTTTCCCACTTCGAGCGAGGTCTGGTTTGAAGTTATTGGTTTAGTTAGTGAGACCATTGTTAGAAATTGAGAGTTTTGAGAATGTGATGGGAAAAGGCAATAATTGACGGGCACACGAGACTGAGTTAAATGTTTCGGAGACATTCTGGAAGATTGGATAGGCGATAGTTCGAAACCTGAACATAAAATTTTTACTGCCTTACCTTTTTAAGTGGAGTATTCTTTTATAGTTCTAGTTTATGTTATATTGCTGTCTAGTAAAGTATAAGAAATAACAATTATAGCTCATAAACCTAGGCAGGTACACGTTATTCACTTCATTACCTTCATCAATTTCGCTTTTAGTTTCTAAAACAATTCAACTTCCTAGCTTTTAATTTATGTTTAACTCGTGACTATATTTTACGTCATAAGTATTTACTAGCTTTACTGATGATATTTTAATTGGTTTAGAAATGGCATTAACTATCGCGGCATTAAATCGCCCATCTTCATTTCATACGTAACCTGGGCTTTTGCTATAACTTAGAGTAACTATTTCCGTGTTGCGCTGGCATACATTGCATAACCTAATTCCCCATGAAGCTATAAAATGAATACGTGCTCACCTTTATTGCTAGTGGACCAAAGAGTGCTGGGCGGACTGTTCCTCTTCGTCTTCCCATCACGAAACAGAAGGATATCAGGGACCTTATTCTGCTTGTTATCTCTAGGCACCACGTCTGGCGCTCTGTCTACATTCACTCTAACAAATTCTCCTTTCAACACTTTAGACTGACTATCTTTACTCAAAGGAGGCTGAGGGGCTTTAGATTTCTTGTGAAACAGTCTTTTCCTCTCAGGCTTTGCGGGAATGTCTATATCAGTGTAAATTATGCTATCTATCTCCCCTATGTCGCCTGCATCAGTTCTTATACCGATCAGGCTCATCGGCTGGTCAAATCTGTTCAACCCTTTCTGCTGGACCGATATATGCGTCACCCCATCGTTGTCGGTCGTCTGCATCAAATCGAACTCCGCCCGACCTTTGTCGTAAATGCTATAGTCATCCATGCTGTTCTTCCTATTCCTACTGAACAGTTCGTACGTTTTCTTCTTAGAAAACAGGTTGTCGCTGCTCGCGTAGTTATTCGAGTTCTTCGTGAGCCGGTTCCTCATCTTGAAGTACTTATACGTGAAGTATATCCTCTTGAAGTCTTGTTCGTTCTCGAATTTCAGGACTATCGCTTCTTTGCTGAGGTTTTTGGTTATGTAGAAGACTAGAGTGTGGTCGAAATTGGGGTAGTTTTCTATGTTGACGCAGTTGGCAATGTCATCGATGTTGATGTTCTCTTGTTTGGTTTTGTCGTAGTCTTTTGTTTTGTCGTCTTCGTCTTTGGTGAGGAGTTGGAGCTGGTCCTTTTCGTTGAAGCCGACGGTGACGTTGTAGAGGAGGGCGGGGGGCTTGGGGAGGCCGAGGATGTCCAGCTGTTTGTTGGCATGCAGCCACTGGCGGGACACCACCGCGGCCAGCCCGCCGCTTCTGGCTTTCTTAACTGTCATTGTTTATCTGTAACAAGAAAAGTGGTCGTTATTACATGAGGTTTATGGAATTTTGAGCTTAGTTTACAAGCTACACTAGACTGCATTTTTATTTAGTGTGTAGTGTTCTAACTAACGTAGGTATAAATCTTTATCTAACAGACGGTAGTTGTTGTACAATACAGTAAATTAATTAATTTTACAGAAAATAAAAGCAGTAAAAAACACATCTAAAACAATAAACTTTTATTATGTGTGCGAATGTGTCATTAAAAAAGACAAAACGACTCATATAAATTCAAATTGGCATTGAAGAATCAGCAACCTAAAAATTAAATGCGTTTATGAAGTCAAACGACAATATTGCTTTATTGATTGTGCGCAACGCATAAATCTTTGAAATTGCTAACAATTTTAGATGAAAATGGCGGACTTGTATGTATGATCAGGTTGGGTTTCAATAAAGTTTGTTTGAGTAAATTCGTTTATCTATCATTAAACTTACAATATCAAACAAGAGTTACGTATCAAGGTAATTAAATAATAATAAAACATTTCTAAAGGTAGAAGACAAAACACAAAAAAATATAATACGAGTAAATTTAAAGTAGATACACACGCACCTATTAGTATAACAGTTAGGTTACCTTCTATTGGAAGTTACTTTTGGTAGGAAATAGGTACATTATAGTAGTTTTTGATTAGAGTTTCAAAGATGCGAAGTCTATAACTTATTTAATTCACCAGAGAGAGAGAGAAAACTCTTGTATCCAAAAATAAAAGGAAAAGAGACAAAATTGTGGTTTACTTTTAAAAAGTCACCTAAATTGGGTAAAGGAACTTACGATAAGTGGCCATTTAATTTGGAGCGATATTGTTCACTTTCACTTGCTTTCTTTTTAAATCATGGCACTTATAGTTATAGCAATCAGATAGTGTCAGAACGTAAATTGATCTAAAGAAATCTGCGCAACGATCGGAGAAATAATAAAAAAAAGCAGGGTGGTTAAAATCATTATAATAACGTTGAGAAATTTTGGGAATATTATTTAATCTTTACTGCGATAAAATTATTATGGTAAATAATATAATTTTATTTCTGTTTGTCGTCACAGCTATCAAATTGTAATATCCAGAGGGATAAGCACTTACGCAGTTTTTACCAGATTTTTTGTAGTTTTTATTGAAAAAGACAAACTTGTGAGTGAATAGGTAAATAGTTTAGTTAGTTACTTACTACTTTTAAAATTACTTATGATGCTTGCTGCATCAGTTATCAAGTCCGTCCGTTTCAAAATAAAAGTAAATGGCTGCCAATGACATGATGGCTCTACATCTCTTGATTTATACAAAAGTGCCTAAACAGCTTTCTATGTATGAAAGAGTAATTTGAAATAATTATGATTATTTGTAAGCATTACAATATTTCAAGGGATCAGTACCTCTAGTAGGAAAAACTTTCGAGTTCGTTTCGTTGCGTATTCAAAGTGTCATCGAAAAATTTTGTATGAAAAATTAAACAGCGCCCCCTATATTATAGCCGCCCTAGGGGGCGCTGTTTAATTTTTCATACAAAATTTTTCGATGACACTTTGAATACGCAACGAAACGAACTCGAAAGTTTTTCGTACTAGAGGTACAGGTAGGTACACAATAAGTATCATACGTAAAAACCACAACACTGAACACAACACAGTCAATAAAAGTAGCTTTAAGTATACTTAATGTTGAATCCAAAAGCTTTCGATTGGTGCCGGCAATACAAACTACAAAGTTAAGGAAGATAATCTTCAAATCGGATGTTTAAATCTTCGTGTCGTCAGGTTGTCAAGAGAAAGCTAATTATCACGTATAAAAGAGCAATTAAAACAAAGCGTGCGATAGCGAGGCACAACACGCTTCCTTGGCGGATGAGCTGTGGTCCAAAGCGTGGCACAAAACAAACGCGAAAGTAAAAAAAAAAAGTATTGTGAAAATACAAAAGAGATAGACATTATGTCCTTCTGCAAAATCTATCTATCTCTACCATTAGACTAGACCAGTTTTTTTCAACCTGTGGGTCGCGACCCCCTGGGGGGTCGCCAAGCCTCTATAGGGGGGTCGCGAGAGGTCGGAAAAACTACCTCACTAAAAAAACAGTAAATTTATAACGATAGATTTATCTAAAATCTAATAATTATGCAAATGCATAAGTAAATTTTGTACTTATGGATTGAAATAATCAGTTCCTACATTTTTGTAAATTATAAAATGCATAAAAAAAAGCGAGCGGTCGGGGGGTCGCCAAATATTATTTCATACTAGGGGGGTCGTCGTGTCATGAAAAAGGTTGAAAAACACTGGACTAGACCATTAAGCAACCATGAAACTGTAGCAATCGCGACTATTTTTGAAGCCAATCTTTCCTCACATATCCAAATATTTCTGAAATCTGATCATTATCAAATTATTATAAGTAGATAGCATTTTGTTCCCTCTTGGTTTTCGTCACTTGGCCCAACTTGCTAAAACAATAGAGGCGTGGGACCTTCTTTGCATAATATTTAGTGCATTTCCGGCTGAAACTGGGTGATCTGTTGAAATTTTTATTTCAATGCCTTACAGATGTCTTCCCTGATGACAGGTTTGCAGGGTGAACGGGTTTACAAATTTTCTGAATTTCACGAGTTTCAATTTGAAATCATAATTTCTAACAACAAATAGTAACTCATTAATGCTATAAGGTCACACAAATAACATTACTATGGATTTTTATATTAGTCAATAATAAATCTATCAAATAAATTGGCACAGTAGAAATATTATAATTTAAGGAATTCCATTAATTATCATGTGATATCAAAAATTATCTAAAATCAGTAAAACATGTAATTACAATTGGTTTGAACCTGTGTTCGAACTTAAAGATAATATAAAAATAGTTATATTGAACATAAATGTTTTAATTTTGAACAGCTTTATTGTTACACCACTGTAGTCACTATACGGCAGAGAATGTCAGAAATCTGAGTCAACGATGAAGTAATATGAATAATAATGTACCTAATTCATTATTACTTTTGCTTCCTCAATTTTATATTTAACTCACAATCTTGCACTTACAATCTGCACAGATAATTTGCGTTATTCGTAAGATTAAACTCGAAAATTCACATCGTTAGTATACCTAACCAACGTAACACATTGTCATTTGCAAAAATTGCGAAAACCGACATAATTTCCGTAATAGAAAGTGTAGGTATGTTGACAATAAAATGATTTGCACTGGTTATTATGTACTTGAGGATATAAGTAGATAGGTAATGTCATTATGTTTATGCATGTCACAGTCGTTAGGTATAGATTAAATAAGCAATACCTGTGGCAATACTGAAAACGGATTACATCTTTTAAAGTTTTCTAAAGTTAGCTCGCTATCTGATTAAAAAGCAAGTGTTCTCACAACATTTAACTTAAAACATACAAAATTAATCCTCTCTCTCTCTTTGTACGGATGTTAACTACCTTCGGTGATCCACCAAAATAACACGCGGCTTTTTTAAAATATTCTTATCCCTTGCACCAACCTGACAATGATTTTGTAGCCAGGAGCTACAGCCGTAGGCCTAGGATTCGCGCTACGAGAGGTCTCACAGTGCGCGTGGACGCACAGGGTGATACTTGAACCAATAACAGAGCTTTATTCAACGCTGTGCGTTCCATTTGCTGTTTCAAATAGGCAAGCATCGTTTGTGAATACGGGCTTTAGTAATCTCGACTTAGGGACTATGCGGCCTGCTGCAATATCATTTTACTACATTTTATAACTTATATTTTTCTAAAATGGTTTAGCATCGATCAAATATAATTATAACCACGATTATTTTACAAAGGAAACCAAACAATTGCGACAAACAAACACGGAAACCAACACACGAATTATCTAACGCCAGATCAGGGCGTTCCCAGCGACATTTTCACCGAGACAATAGTTTTTTCACATAATTACATAGTTTAATGTGTGGACTTCTAATTGTGAGCTCATCAGCTTTCTTGTTTCAAAGAACTTTTTCTTGAGATGACTACAGAAATGGCGATAGAAAAGTCAACACGTATTTAAAAGCTCGGAACAATAGGGATTAGATTAAGATAAGCTTCGGTAATCGTTTCGAAGCACTGCTGCCTCTGAGCTGATAGCTAAAACAACAAATAGGAATGAACAAAAATCTGCTTTTTCTACTGACGCCCGTATTCACAAACGATGTTTGCTTAAGGCCCAGAACACACGGTGAAACGCTGCGACGTAACTGAAACTTCTAGTTACTTTTGAGTTGCATCTAAGTTTCTGCCATAGCGTCCGTTGAGAGACCACACATGACGCGACCAGTTTGACCAGCTTCGTTTCACCGTGTGATCTGGGCCTAAGTGAAGCAGAAAATCGAACGCACAGCGTTTAATAGAGCTCTGTGATTGGTTCGTGTGTCACTCTGTGCGTCCACCCGCACTGTGAGACCTCATAGTAATGTTTGTGAATACGGGCGATAGATACTACTTTCTTGTCCTAGCTAAAACGTCAAATTACGAATAGTAGTAAGAGACCATTGCTTATTCACTATGCCTTTTGAATGAAATAGACAACAAATTAAACAGGCTCTTGGCAATAAAGAATCTTTGAAAGAAAGAAAGAAACAAACAAAAATATGTACCTACAGTTGATTCGATTAGTTAGTTTTGACGTGTTAACTACTTATCAAGGTAAAATTATCTTGAAAATACACTGTTAAATTAATTTATATTACAGGATTTATTTCCTTCAATAAAACATTCATAAATATTCAATTACCATAAACTCGAGCCATTTACCCTCATTTCACAAGCCGGGTAGGAAGACGGATGTTTAATTTCAATTGCGTCGACAATAAAGGCACATAGGCTATAAATATACGAGGCTTCCATACAAATATGGCCATAATGATTCATCATCGCTCGTCCTTTACTGGGTCATGATTATCTGTGGAAAGTGGAAGGTGATCTTGTCAGATGCTTCCGAGATATTAAAAACGTAGCCATAGTCAAAAGAGAACAGCCATACCAAGTCAACAGGATGTAATTATGAATTTTTTGATAAATTCGTAAAAATTAAAGGATTTGTACGAAGATGTAAAAAAAATCATAATAATGACATTTGCAAAGTTTCGAAAAAATTCTTAACATAGGTTCGGGGATGCATCGCGTTATATGAAAGGTTAGTTATCAGTCCATTTCTAGAGCTAAAAAGACGCTAGTATAAAAATGTAGTTAAAAAATGACAATATGACATACGTAATTACTCGTACATAATTTGGTTAAATTTTTTAGTTATAATTTTGTTTATCTAAAATTCACATTTATTTTAGAGTTGCATGATGTACTTTAACTTACTGTCGTAGCTGCGAGGTAGCGTAAAAAACACCAAAACGTACGACTAATGTTATTCTGTGGCACGACTCTTCAGTGATGTGATGAAACTAAAACTGAACTGTTTTATTTTAACTGTGACTCACTTAACCCTGGCGAGGGCGGAAGTAGGCACGTAAACTATAAGGGTTAACGGAGCTGTGGCATTGGAGAGGCTCTATGGAACTAATTAATTGTCAATCGTAATTACTGTGGGTAATTAGTAATTACTCATTACCCTCCATGGCCATGACAAATCCATCTTAAATGGCAGGTTCTGGAACGTTCGTGGAATTGGTTTAAATTAATTTAAGTTAGCCAAATATACAAAAAATAGTTCATTTAGAAACCAATTAACTTTTATGTAATTAGTTATTTAATAGGTTGGAATGAGAGAATAGGTAAGTATGGTAGGTATTCCTATTAGGTACTTACTGCTGAAAAAATTCAACAATTAAACATTTTCAGGTAAATTAGAGACAGCCTGAAAGGACTGGCGAAACTAATCAAAAGTTAAAAGGCGTTTCCTAAATAAGCAACTTGTTCCAAGTTCCCATATGTTGTCCCGAAGTGGTGGTAGGGCAAGCTATGTATATTTGGGACATGTATAAGTGCCCTGGAAGGGGCCTATGTACTGAATAAAATATTTGAATTTGAATCAAGGAACAAAAGTGATTGGTGTTCAGTTTTATATGAATACGGAACTTTTTGTAAGAGTCCGACACATGCTTGCCTAGGTTTTCCAAAGCAAAACACTATTTTTCGCATACTCATCTCAAGCTGCCAAAAGTGTCGAGAAATGCCTCTCTCTAGATGTTGAAATGTTTAATTAAATAACTAAATAATTTAAAATAGTGTCTTACGATGGTACAGAACCCTTGGTGCAAGTCCAACTCGTTCTTGCCTAGTTTTTCCATAGAAAAGCACCATACTTTTCCCGTCACATACTCCCATCTGCACCATTAGTATACTCATCTCAAACTGCCAAGTGTTGAGAAAACACCCTCCCGTGCCGCACTGACTCAATTATGCCCTAAACCTGCTGTATTGTCTAGTACGATGGTACAGAACCCATATTGCAAGTCCGACTCGCGTTTGCCCAGATTTTCCATAGAAAAGCACCATACTTTTCTCGTCCCATCTCGTGCACCATTATACTCATCTCAAACTGCCAAGTGTCGAGAAATGCAGCTTTCTCGGTGCATATCAGCCTGGGAACGCTGCACAATGCGCGATTGTTGTCGGTACAGTCGCCGACAATTATCGTAATGTCGGCGATATTTAGCGTCATGTGTTGGGAAAGGTAGAAAGCGACGTAGAGCTTCGTTTGTTAAATTAGATGCTTGCTTGCATAAATTATTCATGTTTTTTTTCTACAAATAAATATAATAATATCTTATAAATATATTTTTTTATGTGTTTTTTATTTATTTATTTATTGAAAACGATACACCAACGACATATAACTTTACATATAACAATAATACAGTGTTGAGTAGGTACAATATTAAAATATATGCCTTTACAGGTGGATACATCATTTCCCATTATCGAACGTTGACTCGAGTTTAAAGTAGGACATTAATCAAAGACAAAATTAAGAAAAGAAACAATAAATATTAGGTACATAATATTATTTCCACACACTTATCTTAGGGTAACCAGTGAACTTAACATTATCACAATACACCATACTTTATTGGGGTCATTATTCATCAACCAATTATGTAAAATCTATCAATTAAAAGTATCTAAATTAGTCCTAATTTGTTTACCTTTTTACACCGTATTCTCTTGAGATCTTGTAAGATCTTCAAACGCTTATTTGAAGCGAAAAACATTAAAATTAAGTAAAATATTCGATCGAAATAAGACTAATAAGTACAGGAAAATAGGTTCAGTTTATGTACGCCTACCAGTGAGAGAGTTCTAAAGAAATATGTTTTTAACATAATAACTTATACTAATAACCAGTAATTAGCCTTTTACGACAAACAACTTCAATTTAACTTAGCTTCCTTGAACTCTAGATTTTTCTTAAAGATACAGTTTTCCCATAGAAACAATAAAATGTATTCACTCTTTTACAACGAGGTAAGTAAATCAGAGTGCAATAATAAGAAGAGAAATAGAATTTGTGACAGTAGACCCTCTTGATAATTCGTAAAAATAAAAGAAAGCAGGAGCAATTACGATGAAGGTAGGTGTTTAATTAATTTAAGCTTGCAATAGCATAGCAAGTTTAAACTACATAATTAAATTAATTAAACACCTACCTACATCGTTCGTTCGTTCGTTTCAGCCGAATTACGTCCACTTCTGGATAAAGGCTTCCCCCAAGGATTTTTTTACAACGACCGGTCCTGCGCCGCCCGCATCCAGGTACCTCCCGCGACCTTCTCCAGATCGTCGGTCCACCTAGCCTAAGCCTATCTACATTACTAAAATATTATGTGGGTAAGAAATGCTGCGATTGGTGGGGATCGAACTAGCGAACCTCTCGAATCGGTTGTCCCATTCCTAACCTAATCCATAGAGGGTTTGTCTTTTTATATTTTTTTAGGTTGTTGTAACGGAAGAAGTCTTCTTCTTCTTTTGTGATTTTTCCCATTTCTTATTTAGGGTTGGCTCTATGGTGCCAAGACCATTTGTCTTGTAACGTAAGAAGTGGGCCTTCTGAATGCACCTCTATTGTAAATTTTAATGACGACGAATCTAATAAAAGTGAAATTGTATGCAAGCATTCTTCCGTATGTTTTAATGTAATAGTTTTAGTTTCCAAGATATACATATTTATCCAGATTGCTCTCTATAATGTGTCTAATTATTTCAACACATCTTGATTAAAAGTTTGTGCATTTAGATGAACTCTTTGAATTAGACGAACTTGTTCTTAAATCTTATGATGCCACCTAACTTTGACGGTAACTAAACGATAACCGGTGTTTTTGCATGGAGAGTGTGTGTGACAGACTTGACGTTTGTTAAAGTTAAAATAAGATGATGCAATCCATCTAAGTCTTCAAAATGCTAGAAATCTTCTAGATTTATAGTTTGGGGCTCACCGGTGACCCATAATGGCGTTAAATGTGTAAAAAAAAATATTTACCAGAGATTTGACAGGAGAACCAGTCTCTTTGGCTTGGTGGAAAGAACAGTTAGACGGCAAGCAAAAGGCAGTGGGTTTGAGTCCCACATAGTGACTCAAGCAAAAAGAATAAGTCATTTTTTTTTCTTGACTGATATTTTATGTCTTAATAATAAATCTACGATTCACTCTTAGTTTTTCATTATTTTTGGTGCGTCTAGGAATCGAATCTCAAACCATGAGGCGTATCCTAATGTATGTACAAGCAACAGCTCGTCAGACTTATACATTTTCGTAGTAAAATAGTCTGTATTACAACGAAATAGATGCCACTGTATTTAGCTTGATCTGCTATACGATGAATCACCGTCTTCACGACCTGTTTCTCATAAACGTTTATCGTTTTATATCAAAACCCAATCATTATTGCTAATTTCATATAAGTTCTACTTATCAGTGATTATCTGGCGCCAAATTGGACTCTATGGTGAATATGAATAGGGGCGTGAGTGATAGACGTGTGAGAACGTTTGCCATTATCACAGCTTTCTCGATGTGAAGTAAAAGTTGAAGAGCTAGTTGGGAGATGGCTGCCATCACACCGATGCAATGTCTTGTTGAAAATTGCAGTGTGTGTTAATGTTCGCTAAAAAGCACAGGGCATATTGGGTAAAAAACACCTAGATCGAGTTCAGGAATTTTTCTTATGGAATTCTTTTTTTATCGCAATGATAAAGCTCTTGGCCTGTATCTCACCAGGTGGAAAGTGAAGATCAGGCAAGATAAATCAATAAAAAAATCTGTTGAGCTTTTATTTTATATTATTTATCAATCCTTTTATTATCTTTTAATAATATAAAAAAATAAAAAAATCTCTCCGGCGGGGAATCGAACCCCGGTCTCCCGCGTGACAGGCGGGGATACTGACCACTATACTACCGAAGACTTGATTGTGATAGCGAAATAAAATTACATACCAACTTTTACATGTTGTATTGAATAATGGACACATTTTTAGAGCTGTCAAAACGCTTCTCTCCCACAACTGGTGGTCTACGAAGTCATGAGGCTGAAAATCCATGCCATTCATAAAAATTTCAAAGCTACTAAAATCGAATTTTACAGATAATTGAATTAGATTTTCAGGGCTACAATGAAGCATTTTTTAAAGACGATGTGTCTTTAAATTATTTGTTTCAACAATGCTATCTATTATCAAACGCACCGATCCACCTGATACAATTCGTCTGCCTCTGTTACGTCACGGTGTGACTGCGCCGCTCAAATTGAGTGATAAATAAAGTGCGCGCGCGCCGTGTCGCCGAAACGACGCGCAACGAAAACTCACTTTCGAACCTTTTGCCGTGGAAGTAATTGATCTGGAAATAATAAGTATAGATGACCCACGCTGAACTGTCCCACCAAACTCAATGACAGGGGGGCGCTACCATCGTTCAACTATATGGTTTCCAACATGGCAAAAATCTGAACCAGCGATCCGGTATAGACGGTGGCGCCCCACTGTCAATGTCATCGACAGGACAGTCCAGTATTTTGGAACTATACCTTATTATTACTGTCAGAATGACGTACGACAGTTTCGAACGTAGTCCGAGTTAGCCATAGAGTTATGAGTTAGCAGTCGTGGGTTTGAATCCCATCGAGGAATATTTTTTTGAAGAACGTTTACCTAATAATGCGTGTAATGTAATGTATTTATCATTTAAATAAGTTTTGTATTTCAAATATTTCAATACAATGTTTATCTTGCTATCTAGAAATCTTATTTAATAGACTAGTATTTTATTGGACTAGAAACGCTATTAGTTTTGAATTGTAGACAACTCATTTTTAAATGTAACTACTTTATTTACAAAAGCTAAAATAAATAAAGTTAATTGTTGTGTAAAGTAAGGATCATATTTTATAAATTAATTATCTTTTACTTTTACTAAACAAAATTAATTAATTATATTTTTTGTTAGACACATAAAATCGTCTTCCTTATCAAAAGATCACATTAATATAATTTATAAGTTAATTATACTGATACATAAATCAATCATTAAATTGCTAAGCCTAAATGGGTAACATGATGTACTGGATAAAATGATAACCACATCTTGTAAACATTCATGAAATGCAATAAACACATTTTGACTTTGACTGGTCCGAAAAAATATCGAGTTTTTTTTTTTCAAAAAGTATGAATTTGAATCATACCGTCCTTTACTTACTGCGTGAAAATCTGCTGTATGAAATTCAAGTTATTAAATCAAATATAATATTAATAAATCTAATTCTTTATAATAATTCAATTACCTCGTTACGAAGAACCGATTGCTGTCCGATACAATCAATCGATACATCGCTCGATATTTTCACACGTAATCGAGCACCTAATATCGACCATGTAGATTAAATCGATTGCATGTTATATTGAATTTGTGAAAGTTCTGTAATATTATGGCAGGAAAATACTTGTAGCAATTTTAAAAGGTTTTATTGAAAGGCTAAAGCTTGTAGCACCCAAATAAGGTTCGTGGAAAGCTATTTCCGAGTAAAGCAAGTTTTAGTAATAAGCTTTTAAGTCTTATATCCTGTGGTAAAGCTCATGACACGACCCAAACAGGAAACAAAGTTACGCAAATGTCCGTGAGAGGGCGCGCGTGTGGTCTTCCCAGGCTAATGCGATGATGACGTCCTCATACGTCATGCGGGATGCTGATGTTACGTAATGCGCCATTTTGGCATTTTACGCTTTCGCGCATGCGCTTATGGGGTTTGCTTCCGTGGAAGACTGACAGTTAGGCCCAGAACAGACGGTGAAACGCAACTGCAACGAAACTGCAACTGCTAGTTACTTTTGAGTTGCATCTAAGTTTCTGCCATAGCGTCCGTTAAGAGACCACACATGACGCGACCAGTTTGAATCTTTCAGTTTCAGTTTCATTCATCAGAATCATCAGAAAGTTGCAGTTTCGTTGCAGTTGCGTTTCACCGTCTGTTCTGAGCTTAAATTTAGCGGGACAAACCAGGTTTAGTTCCCACCATCCATTGCGACTTTTATAGACAAGATCTTCAGCCTGTTCAGCAATGGACGTCTTGTGGTTGAAATGATGGTGATGATCTACATTCAGTCAATATTGATTGAATTAAACCAACGAAGTTGAGTGGTTCCGAGGACTCTGGGATGTTCATATTCATGGGAAGAATGAAGTGTTTTAAAGAATTTGGTGCCTTTGTATTATCGAATTTTACCTCTATCATATTTTTAAGTAATCACATTAATTCTAAAAATGATTGTGAAAATGGTACTTATCTAAGCTTGACGTCGTCTTTAGTGAATGGAGCCTACCTACTTACTTAGTTATATTTTGTCGTACTTAATTTTTTTTTTAGTCTGGTATTTTATTACCAGATAATTAGAGATAAATGTAGATGTTGACTTTCTTAAATAGGTTTTTTTTGAGAGAGAGTGGAATAGTTTCTCGCTATTTTGTACGAGCAAACTGTAAAAGTACGTGAGTCAATAATATTTACAAAAATGATGATGATGATGATAGTTATATACAATGTTTTAGAGTGATAGATAACAAGACGATGCCATGCCATGAATAAAAAACTAATAGTTTTGTTCACATAACAATTATTATACTCTTGTTCCATTTATGAGGAAGCAAAACATTATAAAAAGTTAATGAGGAAAAATTACAACTTCAGTTTCATTCTATGATATCCAAGATACAATGTTCGGGCAAAACATCGGCACATAGTTACCTAACTAATTACCTTTAGGCTGCGTTCCCATCAGAGGTGTTCTAGGAAGATGAATGTAGAGCAAGGATGTGTAGCGAAGCTGTAAAACGGTACGCAGATGAGTCACTAATCTGACTGCTAGTTCTTTGCCAGTTTCTCGCTTGTTCCAGCTACATCCCTATCACACATCCTCGCCATATCTCTCACACACACACATTCCTAGGAATAACTGGATACTGACTGAAAAAATATTTAAAAATTCAATCCAGCGACTTGTCCCGTGGACCACGCTAAAACTGGGCTAAGAGCACATAATATCCTTCATCATCCGTTTCCACCAGAGCTGTGCNCTGGACTAGTATTCAATCGTACAAAATACAAGATTGTCCATGGTTAGTAGAAATGAGGTTTCTACCAACACGGAGCGGATAAATATTTTGAACAACCAATCAGATGTCATTCAGATTGAGTGAAAGTGATTGCTCTCTGCTCCTCGCCGCACCACTTTGGTGGAAACCGGCCCTTAGAAACACATCCCTGGTGGAAACGTAGCCTTATAGATTTGCTATCTTCTATCAATTTCCACCGAATCATCATTTATCACTTACCGGTCAGTGACTGCGCATAAATGTGCGTGCACGAGTGATCGGCCACAATGGCACAAAAACGCCACATTGTCTGTATGGGAAGGCAGATTAACATGACAAATACCTTATTGTTGGTCAAGGGAACACTTAACCTATTGGTTTGCTATAGGATGATGCGATAGAGTAGCTACGTTCAGTGACGTACACATAATAACATTTTTATCTACAAAAAGGATAGTTAAAAAACTGTTCTTTTTTTTGTGGTAAGAGTCTAAGTTGAACACCGGTAAACTATGGCCAAATATAAAGATAACGGGCTGCTGTCCAGTGTCAGTATATTCGTATTTGTATTTACTTATCGTGCAGTGATTGAACCTTCAACCTCTGGCGTAGCGACCAAGTTCCAAATTAAAAGAAAGAAAGATACATTTACAATGGACATCACACAAATACAGGCAATTAAGTATATGGACATGACAGTGGCACATAATAAAGGAAAAAAAAATAAAAACAAGAGTAAACTGAGCAGTGCCACCCATTCACAAACAAGATGCCCACTTTAATTGGTCACCAAATTACTTACGTAACAAATTACAAATAATTAAAGATCTTAATTTCTTTCTTGAATTGATCAACGAGTTGTTTTTTTTTATCATGGATCATTACTATCAACAAAACAATTCGTGTTTGTTTGTTTGTGTTTAGAAAGCGATATTTATAACAATGTCGTCACTTCTCAATAATAAACTAAGATAAAAAAGTGAACTGTAATCAAAGAGCGTGTTAAGTTTGAAGTGTTAACTGGAGAAATTAACTTACAATTTTACTGAGGCAATTAGAAGAAATAGNAGAAATGGTTCAAACTGAGAGTTCTCGAATCAATACCTATTAATTATTACAATAGAAATAAAATTAAGTAAGATATTTTTGGTCTACAAATCTTAAAGTTACAATAAAATAAAATAAATCTTTCTGGTAACGATTGATTATTTCTTATTTGCAGATGATTGATATGATTGTTAAGAAATATATTATCAGGTTATTATTTTAAGGGTCCATCGTAAAAATACTAAATGACCTTTTAACTTTAATTGTGAAAAACACAGGTTCAAGGTTCAAAGTCAAAGTCAAAATTTCTTTATTTGTATATTTAAATAGTANAAATAGTACCTACTTACAAATCGTCAAACAATTTGCTAACACATACATGTCTCATAATCGTTTTACCCTACCAGCGCGGCAGCGCATTGAGACCAACTTTAATTTGACATTTGGTTATAATAATTATGACAAAATTTTCTTAGGACTTATAATTTCAAACCCGAGATCTCTTGCACTGTTTTTGAAATCGTTCGACTAAACGGAACCCTCAAAAAACTGTTCCTGCAAAAAACGGGATATCTCAGTGGGAACAAGCCCTTAGGGCATTAAAAATGATTTTTTTTAAATTGCCTACTACACAGAATAAATAATATGTCTATCCTCAACTCACTATTGAGATAAACCGCATTCCTTCATTAGCAGTAGGGCAATTCGTAGGGAGAAAGATATTAATTTCGAGACAATACAAAAACGTTTATTCACGACAACCATAACAAAAACACATCACGCTCCTTGCTACTCGATCCGAGTACAATAACAGCGAAATCGAAAGCTATCGAAGCTTTTTGCCGCATTCACTTTCGATGTCGCTAATAGAGACGCCATACTTGTGACACCGATGTTGATGATGCTTCTTGATTGGGCGCTGATTGCTTTGGGATCTCAGTGGAGTACAGTTAAACTACATTATATAGCTATACATTAGTATTGAAAATCGTACCTTTTACGACTGCATAAGAGGCTATGCTTAGCTTACTCGATGTGCCGATGTTTGTCTATCACCTACTTATAAAGATTGTGTCGTATAAAGATGCCCTTCGTAAAAAATTACGGTTAATGTGTCTCTGCTGGAATACAATTTCTACTTGATATTACAGTTTTTTTTTAGTTAGAAAATTGCAGTGTCAAACGAGACTGCAGGCACAAAATAACAATAAGGTATCGTTATACTCGATGAAATCCACGAAAAAACAATAGAACTAAAGCACACCTTGAACTTTTTATTCTAATAGGTAGGTACTTTACATTGGCAGAAATAACACTCCTAGAAGGCAGATTAAATAATTGAAAAAATCTTTATAACTTTGTATGTGTTTTTGACATTTCAACACGTCCCAAATAGAGTTTGCTCTACCACTACTCCAGTAGGCCTAAGATGCGCGCCGTGATAGGCGGTTATCACGCCATTTTATCGATTTTGCCCATACAAATTGACGTCGATAAAAGTTATCACGGCGCGCATTACAGGACAACAAATTATCAGCTAGTGCTGCGAGGAAGAGACGGAAGAAACTCAGCCAACTTCATTGTCCTTCTGTTTAAATTACTTACGTAAGTAAATGTGCTTATGCATTTTTGTCATATCAATACTCATCCACTATCCTTTAATGTTTCAATTCAACCAACATTAGGTTCGAGTTTGAATCGATTTTTTTATTACAAACCCAAAATCTTTTAACCCTTGTAGGTCGGGGTCTCACGTATACTCTGTTGCATTGCATTGCAAGTAGACTTTACGGCCGCGCGCGTGACACTTCAGGGTTAAAAGTACATTATTGGCAAAACACACGAGTTTTGTAAAAGGAAAAATCGAATTTATTGTAGTCTGTCGTCGTGTACTGGTGAAGGAATTTCCTATAGAGCAAACACCAATATCAATAAGGTATTCAACGAATTGAATGCACTCTACAAAAAAAAAACCGACCGTATTGAGAACCTCCTCCATTTGTTGAAGTCTGTTAAAAATCATCGGTATTACAAAAGATATCCAAGATAATTAAGCCACGTTTATTCTAATCAATCGAAACTGGGACCCGCCGTGTAAAAGCTTTATAAAAGCCTAGGTAATTGAAAAAAAACTCATGGTTTTCCTATTGTCAACTAGGAAAGAAGAAAGGAGTTCGGGCTTTCAAGGGAATCTGTGAATATATCCAATGTAAATGATTGACTAAATACCAAATAAGGATGCAGATTGCAGACCTTTAGTCTGCAATCTGAAACCAAACGCTCTAAACCATCGAGAAACAGCTTTACGTCCTTTAACTCATTATAAAATATCTTTTGACATTTTCTACAGCCCCAATACGTCCCAAATTAGAAAGAGTTAGGTATCCATAACTTTCCATTACTAGCGTGGGCAGTGGGCAGGCCTCCTACTAGGTGGACCGACGATCTGGCAAAGGTCGCGGGAAGAGCCTGGATGCGGGCAGCGCAGGACCGCTCATTATGTAAAACCTTGGGGGAGGCCTTTATCCAGCAGTGGACGTCATTTGGCTGAAACGAACGAACGAACGATCCATAACTTTATCAACGGGTGATAAATGTGACCTGATTATAAAGAACGACATCCTAAAGCTGACCCAAAATCGATGAGTTGACAATCGATTCCAAATCGATTCTACTCAAGCCGGAGGTTGTAAGCCGCGAACAATGGTGCATCCGACGCTGTTAGCCGTAAACGGAGTGATTCATGCACCATTGTGGTGGGTCAGTCGTCAGTCATAATCGCACAGTGGGGATAGGAAGAGAAGGACTACTTTACCCATAGAAAGTAACCGCAAGTCTTAGGCAGAGTTACACCACCTTGTTTTAATCGTAACAATAACAATAACTAGTGCTTTTTGTATTGAGTTTGACAGATTTTTGCCGTTTGTCAAAGTTAAAGTAAGATGGTAGCCGCCTTAACTAATATTTTTTTGAAGTCGGCTAAAAAAAGTTGGTAGCTGGAAATCACTCTAGTCGGAACCTAGCAAATTGGACATCGTATTTCTGATTGATCACCTTTTGTAGATCTCATCTCATCTCAGTCTAAAATTCGATTTTGGACGATTTTAAAATTCAAATTCAAATATTAATTCAGTCTAATTTAAAAAAAAGACAAACACAATTAGTTTCAATACAATCGTGTCATCCATTAAATTGTAGAGCATGATTTTTTACGAGAGTGTCACTCAGTTATAGATTATTAAAAGAACTTGAGTAACGAAACTTTAAGTCAACAAAATATCTATAAATGTACAAATTCTACAATAAATAAATTTCTAATTTTTAATGTCTATTGATATAAAATATGCTAACTCTTACTGACAATTCTTTTCCTTTTTATTTTATGTCAGTAACTTATAATAACTAAGCTCGCCTCAAGGACTGTGGTGACAATATGCAATTCTGTTTTATTTACCTCACGTGTCTGCATGGCTGCATTTACCTCGATAACTTTAAATAATATGACCCATTTTATTTCCGTAATTTATAAAAGAAAATATTGCTTTCAACCGCAGAAATTATGAGCAAAGTACTTAACCTTGAGGAACCAATATGGTGTTTTTTCTCAAAAATATTCATAAAATGAAGTAAAAGCATTTTTAACTGTAGATAAATGTTATGGCTTATTACTCGATAGAAATAGAAAGTTACAGGTACATAACCGATTTATTTATTTAAGGATAGTACACAGCACAACATCAATTTAGGGTATAGTAATATGTTTTTGTGAGATTTTGTGAGCCAATTATAACTATCCAAAATTTAAAATTCTTACATATTTATGACCTTCTCGTATTATCATAATACGAGTAAGAAGTAATTGTTATTCCTAATACCGGTATTGTTTTAAAAACACTCGTACAGCTAAAGTTGATTTCTATATAGAGTCAAAACTCGGTAAAATCTTATCTGATGACTGTAGAGAAACAAGTTTTACTCGCTAATTTCAACTCATATCAAGATTGAAATGCCTTTTAATATTAAGTACAAATGAAAAATAACAATGAGTAGTTTTTACTTGACTAATTCACAATTAATTCAAAGAAAGTGTGAGACAGACCGTTTGAAATATATTATCTAATTGCGAAAAGACCGGCAAGTGTGTGAACCGCTTTTATTTTGAACAAAAACCGACTTTCCATTGAGAGTTGCTTTTTATTGTATTGTTATTTTAGCTAACGTTTAGGACGTTCACAAGCGTTAAATTGTAGAGACGCAAAAGATTTAAAAGCTATCGCACTATTTTCGTCTTGTTACTATAGATGCCGGCGCGTGGGCAGGCCTCCCACTAGGTGGACCGACGATCTGGTGAAGGTCGCGGGAGGTGCCTGGATGCGAGCGGCGCAGGACCGGCCTTGGTGGAAATCCTTGGGGGAGGCCTTTGTCCAGCAGTGGACGTCTTTCGGCTGAAACGAACGAACTATAGGTACTCTACCTTTATTTAAAAGCTTGGGATTGTAGAGATCTTCATCTTCTACTAATGAGATCACAACTATAGGAATCTAATATGACTCATTCACACCCACACAGCTTGACGGAATCTTATTTCGTTTTCGTACAATATTTCGATTCAAGCAGTGGACGTCATTTGGCTGAACGGGACTATTTCCACCTCTCGTTCCCACCGCTCCAACTCCTGTGTAGCTAGGATCCGCTTTGCAATGGAGGGGAGACGAACCTTAACTTTGAACTCCTCTTATGTTCTTCTGATTAATTTCGTTGCGGGTCCAATGACAGTTAACTTTCCCCTGGGACAAACTTGACCTAAACTGGTTGGGTTTTTATGGCGGTCAAGCTGTAGATCCTGGCTACACAGGAGTTGCAGTGGTGGGAACGAGAGGTGGGAATAGTCCCGTAATGAGATCACAACCATATGACTCAATCACACCACAGCTTGACGGAATCTCATTTCATTTTCGTACAATTAGGTTGATTTGAGCAGTGGACGTCATTTGGCTGAAATGAACGAACAATGTTCAGCAGACATTATCCTATCCTATAGCTGAAATGCATCATCATTTAAGCCATTAATTTAATTCGCTGTTTTTTAGAAAAACCGAATCTCTCCATACCAAAAGACCGACTTGTCTTGCAAATCAGTACTTACCAGATCTTAATGTAAAAGTAAAAGAGGTTTAATGAATAACACAGAATAACAGGTAATTAAATCACCATTCTGTGTTATTACCCATCTTTTAAATAACACTTGTAGAGGTAGACCAATCGGTTAGTAGTTCTGATGATTTACTTTACGTTAGTGGCAGCACGGAAAGCGAATCACTTGTTCAAGTAATTCATAGTGATTAGCCAGTTAATTGTATATGCGCTGAACGACTGTGTTTAGGGTTGTACAATGAAGATATTCAAGTGATATTAGTTTCAATCAATCCTCAAAAAAATGTGTGTTTGGGTCATTCCACAAAAATATGTCAACTCTTAGTCCGCGCCACATTTCACATGGAATATTTGTTAATATTTTATTCCAAAATTGTTAAATAACAGCTCGCAATGTGTTTTATTCATCACCCATTTATATTTTTTTAAACTATTTTTAAAACATCTTAAATTCCTTTTAAATAACCCATAACGTCATTCCCTAGGCATGTCCGTACTCCAAAAGTTTGTGTTCTGGAACCCATATTTATAGAAACATCAACTTGATCCTTTGTTTTAATTAACGAATAATCTATTTAAACGTATATTACACCAAATTCTATTAATATTTTGCGGTTTCAATAAACAATAATTTGATTTTCTTAAGTTGAAAAAGAGTCCACAGCTTTTAACGTCATTCCCTCGCCACGCACTGATTTTATAATTTTGCGCTTTAATAAGTATTTAGAGTGAATGACATTTAGTTGAGTTTAAAGTACGATACGAAGTTATCTTTAAACCATACTGACTTTGCGGCAACCGTTCTTTGAATTAGTGCAAACGTGCCAATTGTTGCGGAAACATGGTGTTGATCCAGTCGCTTCGTCAGTCCCTAGTTGAGTAGCTTTATTGATTATATAAAGTTAATCTGCATTTGTGTTAAGTTTTACTCCAAATCGTCAGTCCCTAGAGCGTCAGGCCCTAGCTTTAAATGGCACTTGGGACTAAATTACTAGTTAGAGAATGATGTTTTTTATATAGTGATAATAACAAAACAACTACATTATGTGTATTAACTTATCTATAAATGTTAAGGTTAAAAGTTTTATACTTTATTAGAAGTCATATAGGAGTAATGTAGTATGAAAAAATTTAAAATTATAATTTCTCCTAAAATAAAGCATAAAGTGACTGGCCCTTTTAGACATAACATAATTAATTAATAAACTATAATTTACACTAATAAAGTATTCAAAAGCATCTTTAAAAAGTTACGGACAAAATGACGTCGAAAATATACAGATTTTTATGGAATGACCCATATAATTTAATAGTATTTACGTGTAGTTTTTTGGCTATTTTCGGCACATCGTTTTAAGCTTCTTATAATATAAAATTAATCTGCATTTGTGTTAAGTTTTACTCCAAATCGTCAGTCCCTAGACCGTCAGGCCCTAGCTTTTAATGGCGCTAGGGACTAAGTTACTAGTTATGGAATGACGTTTTTTATAAAGTGAAAATTACAAAACAACTACATTAAGTATATTAACTTATCTATAAATGTTAAGGTTATAAATTTGATACTTTATAAAAAGTCATTTGAGTAATGTAGTATGAAAAAATTTCAAGTTATAATTTCTCCTAAAATAAAGCATAAAGTGACTGGCCCTTTTAGACATAACATAATTAATATATAAACTATAATTTACACTAATAAAGTATTCAAAAGCACCTTAAAAAAGTTTAGGACAAAATGACGTCGAAAATATACACATTTTCATGGAATGACCCGTTTATGAAATTTTAATGTGTTTTTTTTACCGAAACGGGAATGCTCTTGGCGTGCGTCTCTCCTGATGGAAAGTGATGACCAGATAGAAAATAGATGCAAGATCCGATCCGATCATCCGGAATTCCACCTCAGAGAAACTGGCTATGTTGCTTTGTCTCCAACTGCCGAAATATAACAAATGCTGTGATTTCTTTTCTTATGGCGACAGAATAGGTAAGTAAGACGATGGCAGCCAGGCTAACTTTGAAAAAACCCTACCACCACCCAATCCGAGCAGAAAATGTTGCCCCTGCTTCGAATCAAACCTGGGACTCTTAGGTCTCAAACAAATGCGGGTTTTGCTAGCCGAATATGTTAAATATTTTACTGACAACCCTGTTTGTCCATAGCAGTTGCATGCCTCACGAACTGCATTGCTTAAATAGGAAGAACGGGATAGCGTGGCAGAAACGAAAGTAGATTCCCTCGCAGAAACGGAATTTGGTTTAAGAGTTTGTTGAGCAACGCTGAGACTGAAGAAAATTGATGGGTGACCGAATTTTTTGAAGCGGCCGAACGGAACGACTTTTGTAATATGATTGTTATCAAATTTCACTTTACAAAAACATACATACCTACGTACTAAGTAAGTAGGTATGAAAATATTGAAAGATGCAAGATACAAATTAGGCACACACTGGCACACAGCACAAAAAAAGATTTTCTTTTTTTGACACTGACAGATCCTTTGCGCGGGAAACAGGCTGCATGGTTTTACATCACGAATAAAAAAAAACATTCAGTGGACATTAACCAAAAAAACTTTTTGGTAGATCAATAAAAAAACTCGCTTTAAAAAACGTGCATCTGTCAACTTGCCTAATCTCACAGATTCTGAAGTTCGGTAATCATGGTATCAAGTTTAATCAACACAACAAAACGTGATGATAATCGAAGACACAATCGAATAATCGCGCACGACGATTAGGGAGTGATGATTGATAATAATCAAGTTTATTTCGTAATAGTGGGAGTATTTCAACTTTTTTACCATATTTGAAGTTAAACCAGGATAATAAAAAGTGCCAGTGGCGACGTTACGTCGACATAAACAGAAAAACAAATGAGCATCGTTATGTACCTACTTTGACTCATTTTGACTCTATAGTAAATTCCGAATCATAGCAATATTTTACACAGTAAAATTATTAACATTAACATGATTATGGTTTGAAATACATCACAGATTACTGATAAGATTTAAAAATGGTAGGGTTTTTTGCTAAATCTTATACTGCCTAAGGTTACTATCTACAGACAAAGTATTGGCAGATCTATAGTTCATTCAACTTATGATGGTGATTTAGATAGATAAAACGTTTCGTTTTATGATTCTAACTTTCTACGAATAAAAATATTGAGTTGTAAAAATCAATTACTTTTGTGTGTTTTCATCCTTCCAAAATATCAATCACTAATTTTTCTCAATTAACCTAAACAAGAATTTCTAATTATTTATTAGTTTATTATTTAGAAAAAAATGTGAAAAAATATTAAATGAATTGCTTCTGCGCTAGTCGGAACTTTTGCTCATAGGGATAGGACATAAACAATCGCAATAAATCAGTAATCGGCATGGTGGTCATCTTAAAATCGAATCATGATTATTATCTCAGGCAGGTCAAAGCTAAGTCAGTACGTGTGCGTTTGCCTTTGATGACGGTCTTGTTTTATGCGATTTCTCCACGTATTGTTTGTTATTGTTATTTTGATGTTTTATTGAATAAAATGCATATATTTAATTCTTTGTGATTTATTTTGTACCACTAAGAATATTCACGTTTATTCCATTTCCAGATAGTTCAAATTCATAGATATAATTTTGATCAAGATTAAAAATCAAACAAATAAAAGGCGATTAGATTTCTATAGAAAATATTCTCGATTCTAAAAAAGGGATAGGACATAAACAATCGCAATAAATCAGTAATCGGCATGGTGGTCATCTTAAAATCGAATCACGATTATTATCTCAGGCAGGTCAAAGCTAAGTCAGTACGTGTGCGTTTGCCTTTGATGACGGTTTTGTTTTATGCGATTTCTCCACGTATTGTTTGTTATTGTTATTTTGATGTTTTATTGAATAAAATGCATATATTTAATTCTTTGTGATTTATTTTGTACCACTAAGAATATTTACGTTTATTCCATTTCCAGATAGTTCAAATTCATAGATATAATTTTGATCAAGATTAAAAATCAAACAAATAAAAGGCGATTAGATTTCTATAGAAAATATTCTCGATTCTAAAAAATATCGATTAGGTTTATAAGGAGCGCCTCACTAAATAGAACTGTCATAATCACCATCTTACGCTGAATGGACTCTAAAAGGTATGGTGAAAATGGAATATAAGTTTTTACTATCAATTTATCTTGACTATAGCCCAAAATATTAAACGATACCATGCAATGATGGGAGAGGACAAAAATAAACAAGGCTAAAATGTTTACATTTGCATAACATTACATACAATTATTCATTGGTGCAGTCCTGTTGTCCCCCCTGCTTGGCCCCCCTGGGGGAGCCAACAGGATTTCGAAATCCTGTTGTCCCCCCTGGCTAGGGGAGACAACAGGACTAGATTTTCAATGAATGATTTGAGGACTGTTGTCCCCCCTGGCAAACATTGGGTATTTAGAAGCCATATATTTTTGTAACATTTAAGAAGTTCTGGAGTACCTGACTAAATGCCATATTGCCAAACTAAATACCTAAAAGTAGGATGTCAAATAATAATTAACATTAAAATTTAACGAAAAAAATATAAGTTGTTGGTACCGGTAATATTTCTGACTATTCCAAAATCTGCTTTACTTGCTTTTAAATAATATAATACAAGTAAATGCGAAAGAAACTTTATCTGTCTGTTACGAATTCACGCATAAACCATTGAACCGATTTTGATATTTGGTAAAGAGATAGTTTTGAGTCCCGGGAAAAGACGTTGGACAGTTTTTATCCCGGTTTTTAAACAAGAATGCGCTCTTATATTTTTTTCTGTGACAGAAAAAAAATTACGTGGACAAAGCTGTAAACAAAAGCTAAGTAAGTATATGCTATTCTCATGTATAAAAAATATTGTCTTCTGTAAAGTTGACTAAAAATCCGTTTAGTAATTTTTACGTGAAAGAGTATCAAACATCTATACTATTCCATACTCACAAATTTTCGCATTTATAATATTAGTAGGTAGGACGCTAAAACTGCATAATTTTAAATTATTAATCATAATATAAAAGGAGAAACTGACTGACTGACTGACAGATCAACGCACAGCCTAAACGGCTAAACGTAGGCACTTGAAATTTGGAAGGGACGTAGCTTAGGTACCGTAGAGGTGCACTAAGAAAGGAATTCCCGCAATTCCCACGGGAACGGGAATTAGCGGGAAAAACGGGATTCACGCGTACGAAGTCGCGGGCGGCCGCTAGTTAATCATAATAATTCTCAACAAATTAATTGCTCAGTGATTCAACTAGCGGCCGCCCGCAACTTCGTACGAGTAGAGTGTGGAATTTCGTAAAATCCTATTATATGCTTCGTATTATTTCCTATCCTTAAATAAATAGATAAATAAAATCCGTTCTTGGCAGATGTCTACACCCTATGGAACCTACCTGCCAAATTTCAAGTTTCTAGGTGTCAGTACCGGCACCAACACCTTATTTTTTTCGTTATCAGTTATTATTTAACAAACGTTTAGGTATTCACTCAGTTTGGGAATTTGGCATTCAGTCAAGTAGGACTTCAGTATTTTACAAATTGTGTTATAAAAATGGGACAACAGTCCTCAAATCATTGATTAAAAATCCAGTCCGAGATTTTGGAATAGTCAGAAATATTACCGGTACCAACAACTTATATTTTTTTCGTTAAATGTTAATTATTATTTGACATCCTACGTTTAGGTATTTAGTTTGGCAATATGGCATTTAGTCAGGTACTCCAGAACTTCTTAAATGTTACATAAATATATGGCTTCTAAATACCCAATTTTTGCCAGGGGGGACAACAGTCCTCAAATCATTCATTGAAAATCTAGTCCTGTTGTCTCCCCTAGCCAGGGGTGACAACAGGATTTCGAAATCCTGTTGGCTCCCCTAGGGGGGCCAAGTAGGGGGGACAACAGGACTGCACCTTATTCATTAAACTATAAAGCGCACATCTGATTATATTCGTGACTTCTCATAACAATTTATGGGTAATTTTACGATCTGCGATTATTGGTCATTATGTCAAAATTTTACATTAATTTTAATGTAATATTAACCCTACACCTCTCACATCGTGGTCATAATTGAAATTAAATGTAATAATCAATGACATTTCCGATGTGGCCATCACGTGACGTGACTACGTTTCAACATCAATCAACTCGTGAATGAATAGTGTATTAGTATGTAGATAATATGTACTGTTAAATAATTTAAAGAGAGGGATAATTAAGTGTACGAAAAAATACTAAGACAATATTAATACTTGTCGGCCGTTTGGTGTAGTGGTTCGAAACAGACTACTATTCCGGAGGTAGCGGGTTCGATTCCCGCACAGTACAAACATTTGTGTGCATGAACATATTTGTTTGTATTGGACTGGGTGTTTTCTATGTATAATAATGTATTTACAAAAAAAAAGTATTTAAGTATGTTTATATCCGTTGTCTAGTACCCATAGTACAAGCTTTGCTTAGTTTGGGACTAGAAGCGCAGTGTAAAATGTCTAAGGATATTTATTTATTTATATTCAAAGTCGCACATTTTAACACGAAACGCAGTCAATATCCTAAAAAATTTAAGGTATGTCTCAATATTTATCGATATAGAGTGTCCATCTACGAAACCACCCACAACGATGTTTAGGTATTACTTTTTGAAACCGGTTTTACTTTTATTGTCTCTGGTATTCACATCTCTATCATTCAAACCTATTTATCAAAATTGCTACTAAATTATAACGTTTTGATAACTCATTACCTGGTGTTGCCATCTAAAAAACTAATGCGCACGGGCACATTCTCTCCACTCCTCATTCCACAAGTTCTTTAGTATAAAACACTATTTACATTCCGCGTGCCTTGTTCGTGGATGAAAAACATGAACAGTTTTAGTTAGAAGCCAATAGCGAATGAGCAATGATGTAGAGATGTTGATAAAACGGGATAGTAGTATCGATAAATGACAAAATAAATAATATAGTAACTAATGGAGTCGTTGAAACAAAATAGATGAATTTGGGTAATTAATTAGAAATGTTCCAAATAGCTAGAGCAAGATTTTGATTCCATATCGCTGGATTGTGTGAAATTATTGAGCTTCATTGTAAAGTAGGTTATAAATCTATCCACTTTTTATTCCAAATTGAAGCTTTGTCATTTGAACTGTTTTTTTCTTCGATTCTTTAAACAAATCCAGAGTCAAGATTTGACGGGAGACTTCAGGATCGATTAATAAAAAGCTTTTGTGCTTTATTATTTTTTTTGTACATTGCCATTGCGGTCAAATACCTGCCTTGTCATACATAAAAAACATTGCCTATTAAGCCGACGACATCATAAAGGTAGCAGGAAAGCGCTGGACGCAGGCCGCTACCAACCGGGTAACATGAAAAGCATTGGGGGAGGCCTATGTTCAGCAGTGGACGTCCTACGGCTGAGATGATGATGATGATTAAGCTTGTAGGTGCACACATTGTTTATTTTTAGTAACAATCTGTTTTTATTTATTGATCGATAGATCGATATCGACAAACCCGACGACCCGCTGTAATATGATCCCGGCATTATGAAAGCATTATATTTCTCAGACGTTTTGTTTTCCGTGAATGTTGCGCAAATATTGTGTTTGTTGGGCAATTAACAACAATCAGGGATATGTGATATGTTTATGTACCTATATCTATTACGTTTACTTATTTCTATGCTGTCGACATAACAATAGAAGGGTTATGACATCAAAGTTCTCAAAACTTTTTTATGTGCAAGAAAATATTCGATAGTTCATTGCACAATTTTTGAGTAGATAAAAAATTTAAAACAATACTATCTGTATGGGTTCTTACTTAATGACACGTAGGGTAAGGATAAAGGTTAGAACATGCATCGTTTAACTAAACACGATATAGTGACCAAGAAAAACAAAAAATAAAAAAAAATCGAGAATATTTTTTACTATGTTAATGACTCTACTAGGTTAATACTTACTTAACAGCATTTCTATGAGGGTTTTCGCGTATGAAAAATCCTGCAGATGGCAATACGTAGACGCGAGGTCCAAATGCTGCATGATTGGTTATTTTTGACATGACATTGACAGATATGTCAAAATCCACCAATCACGCAGCATTTGGACCTCGCGTCTACGTATTGCCATCTGGCGGATTTTCCAATCGCGAAAACCCTCATTGTGAGGAAATGTCATCACTGGATGACATCGCGATAGGTCGTATTAGGTAGGTATATCTCCTTACCTGAAATAAAAACAAATTCTGTTAAAAATCTAAAATGGAAAAACTAATCAATGTTACAGGTCTATAGTATTCCGAACTCCTCCTATATTTTTCTGATTTTTATTGCGGGTTCTAAGACAGTTAGAGATAGGTATCCGGGACTACTAAACCGTCACTGGTTGTTGGGTTTCATTGGAGGCCAAGCTGTAGATCCTGGCTATACAGGAGTTGCAGTAGTGGGATAAGTCCAAATGACAGTTCTTTTAAAAAGTGATATTAGGCCTTCTTATGAAATAAACGCCCGTATTTACAAACGATGCTTGCACAGCGTTGAATAGAGCTTTGTGATTGGTTCGTGTGTCACCCTGTGCGTCCACGCGCACTGTGAGACCTCATAGTAATGTATGTGAATACGGGCGAAAGTTTCTTTGTAAAGAAATAAAAGTCCTCCTTATAATCAAGCAGTTAAAAACACGGTAAAAAGCTAGTCATTAATAAATAATAAACATGACAGTCAGACGACAAGCATTAAAAAAGTAATAAGAACGATGACAATGATAACTTTAATCATTTTAATTCAATGTTCTTCTCATTGATCAGTTTTATTACAACAGCAAATGGTTTACCGGTTACAGTGGCAGGTTTTTTGAAGAAAGCAATAAACATAAATCGTTTTATCGTTACATAAGAGTTGCATAAGCAACGCATAACAGACGAGCGAACAAACAACGGAAGTGTAGCATGTATGTATGTATTAACACACAACATCGTAGGGTTGATACAAAAAGACATGAAGTTCATAAGCACACTCATTAGCTGATAGTTTTGGATACATTTTATTTTCATGTCTTTGAATTGAATTATAGTAATATAGNATACATAATTAAAGTACCAATTCATAAAAAAAAAATATTTTCTGCAAATAGGCTTTTACACGTCCCATTATTACTTTAGCCCTACCACTAAGTACTTTGGGACAATCAAGGTGCTGTGAAGATGCAGCACAAAAAACTCAAAAAAAAAATCAAACTACAAGTATTATAAAATTGATCAATCAGTTTTTTCTTATCTAACGCGTCGGAGACGTTTCATCNATCAAACTACAAGTATTATAAAATTGATCAATCAGTTTTTTCTTATCTAACGCGTCGGAGACGTTTCATCATTTATCTTTCGGTCTAGGTATGATAAACGCGTGTACTAATGTTTGATCAGAATTCAGAATGTCTGAGTAAAAAAAAAATCAAATCCTAGAGAAGTAACGGACTTTGGCATAAGTATAGTCATTTGGATGCATTCGTGCTAGTTTTTTTCTTTTGACTCTCCCTTTTTTTGAGATGTTTTTTATTTTCTCCCAGCTGTCAACCCTATCGAGCACCGATCTATCTACACAGTTGAGTGCTCGTGATTCAGTGCTCGCTTCTCGCTTTTTGCCTTCGAAAGCGAAGGAATTCCTCTTCTTCATTCCTAGAGCATTCAATCGACTGCCAATTCTAAAATTCCAATAGAATTTTCACGAAAGATTCGATATGTTGGCACATTATGGCCTCCTCTATTACTATTTTAGATGCAATTTGGTTGCCTAGTTTACTTTTTACATGTTTATTGTTTATCATAAATAGCGAAAGTAACCCAACGGTGTCAGTGGCGGACTGACTGAATCGAGATCCGAGGAACGCGGGTTCGATTCGAAGTTCGAACCCCACCACTATATGCGAGGCACAGAATAAATACGGTTAAAAATGACATGTTTAAGTAATCGTATCAGAATTAATTAATAACATCTCTTCTGTCCAGGATGTCCAGTACCAGGATATACAGTAACCAGTATTCAGTAAAAATCTTCTAGTTCAGGGAAAACTCCTACAAATTCGGGCAATACCTATCTCAGTTGATCTTATTGTGTAGTAAGGCATTTTTCATAATTTTGTGTGGAGGTCGAGGTCCGTAGTAATCGGTCAACCACAAAGGTTAGAGTTTCCTAACTAAATGTACACATGTGTTTGACCTTTGCGAGAGAAATAAAGTTTATTTTTTTAACATTAGTGCTAATGTTTGTGTCCACGTGTCCCTTTCAAGACCTCCATCACCTACAGCTACATTCTATTTAAACTTAGTTTGAGTATAATGAAATAGTTTTTAAAATAATAAATAATAACGTATTATTTCGTATTGTAAATAACCAAACATTAATACTTGTTCAATGTTGATTAATGAAGTTATTGTACGAATTGTTATAGAGGTATGCTTGAATAGGTTTAATTGGAGTCGTAATTAATAAATAATGGCGAACTCCAATTGCGTGCTTGCAAAAGAAAATATGTTTATGACGCAAATATTATTGGTCAAGGACTGCGTGATATTGAATAGAATATTTATTTTACTACTGTTACGAGTTACGTTTGCTCTCTGGCAAACATAAATGCTCTCTGGCAAACATAAATCTTTTAAACTGCGATCTCCAACCCGCCTGCCAAGCGTGGGGATTATGGCAAAACCCTCCACTATAGTGGAGGAGGTTCATAGTCCAGCAGTGGACTGTAAAGGGCTGTTGATGACGAGTTACGTTATCTATGGTATAATAATTTATGTCAAAAAGAAAATTTATTGCTTCGTAAGTACTTATTATTTTTATTAGATACCTACTTATAAGACTCATTACTTATTGGTAGCAAAAAATGTACGCGTGTTAAGCAATGTGTAAAAAGGTTAGCTAATATATTTTTTCGATTTTTTTGGTTAAAAACCTGTCAATCCTACATTAGTCCAGAACATAACAGACATAGGGGAGACCGAGGTCAGTTGTAACAGAGGAGAGTTGTGTAATTGTCGATTTTTGGAATTTATTAACTACTAGCGAGCTCGTAACAGTGCGCGTTTTTTAGTTAAAGTCTCGAGCTAACAAATGCGCTCTCTTGTGAGCTCATCATCATTTCAGCCACAGGACATCCACTGCTGAACATAGGCCTCCCCTAATGACCTCCACATCGCACGTTGGCAGCGGCCTGCATCCAGCGCCTTCCTGCTACCTTTATCAGGTCGTCGGTCTACCTCGCTGATAGATAATAGGTTTCTAAAAATCGCCAATGTCACAACTCTCCTCTGAGAGCTTAGTGTGAGTTCAAAAATATATGAAGATTTTAGTTCTTTAAAGTTTACGCTGTATAATCCGTCATACATTTAGGCTGAGTTGCACCACCTATCTTTGACCGTAACTATAACGACTACGCAACAACATTACAACTCTCCTCGGTCTCCCCTACCAAGTGTCATAGCACTTGAGATCACCCATCGATCAAGGAAAGGAACCGTTTGTTAAGTACAAGCCAGTAATTAGCGCGGGCAGCCACTGTGCACTGCGCTGGACAGACGCAGCGGCGCGCGGCGGAAGCGCGCGCGTCGATCAACCGCGAACTAAGGATGTGACGGTGGAAACATCGATTTATTAATAATCGATCAATCAAACAAGCAATAATAATTAATACCTAATCGATTTTTCTCTTTTTAATAATTTAGGATAGATAAGATTGTTTTTTTTCCTATTACATACCTATTCGAAAGAATGCATCAACTTCCTTTTGCATAATAATTAATTTTACGGTAAAAGTTCAATCATTATTGATAATTCTCGAGAAACGTGTTAAAAGTAAAACTAATTATTGCTAAAAATGAATAAAACGTTACGTTCCGAATTCCTATTTGCATTCATCCGGTTGGGCGCAGGTGGACTACAAAATAAATCGACAGTGCACCAAAAATCTTTGTTTTCTATAATCGATTATTTTCTCACATCCCTACCGCAAATCACTCTCGTCGGGAGAGCTTAATTATTGCTCATTTACTTTTGGTAAGGTTCGTTATTGGAGAATTAATTAAATAATTTACCCGTGAAAATCAAAATTTTTTAGCAATATTAAAGTGCACGGAAAAGACGGTCGTGGTCAAGGTTGTCTAGGGAGGCAGTAGTCAGGCTGAGTTGCACTATCTTGCTTTAGTTTGAACAAACGTCAAAAATCTGTCAAACTCCATACAAAAAGCACCGGTTATTGTTATTGTTTTACGGTTAAAATAAGGTGGTGCAACTCAGCCTTATTCTATGCAAATAAAGATAATTTTGATTTAGATTTGACTAGCTTTAGCCCGCGGCTTCACCCGCGTGAAATTTAGTTTAACACATATCATCATAAATTATAGCCTATGTGTTATTCTGGGTTATAAACAATAATACTGTAAAGTTTTNAAAGTTTCATCAAAATCCGTTCAGTAGTTTTTGCGTGAAAGAGTAACAAACATCCAGACATCCAAACTTTCGCATTTCCTTTAATATTAGTGGGATAGTGGGATAACCACATAGAGTTACTAATAGAAATAAACCATTCTTTAAAAAAATATACGAGTATATGGCAGTAACTAGACTCTAGTAAAACTTTCTAAGTTACACGACCAAATGCATTGTAGACTTTTAATTTTAATTTAATTAATGAGACCCACGTAACAAAACCACAGATTACAGTCAACAATGCAGCATGCAGTTTCGGAACCGTGTCACTGGGCCTCGTTAACCTCTATGCTCGACCATAGACTACGCGGAAACTTAGAGATCATAGACAATGAATATGAGATGCAACCTGCGTGTATGATGCTGAATTTTAATGTAATTAAAGAGGTAAACATGTTAATTTAAATTGGGCACGTTTGTGAGATTGTAGAAAAATGTCAGCGTGAGAGAGAGGTTTCGTTAAATTTCGTTTTCATCTTATATCTTAAGTTTATCTTAAATCTAAACTCTTTGTTTTTTGGGAAACTATACAATGAATAGTTTAGGCCTGGACTGTTGACGTAATTACTATTAAATTACAATTTTATCAACAAACTAGCGGCCGCCCTTATCGGCCGTCTTCGTACGCGTAGATCCCGTTTTACCCCCTTAGAGGTTGAAATTCTAAAAGGAACCTCCATGCAAAATTTGAGACTCCTAGCACTTGTAGTTTCTGAGTGATGAGTGAGTGAGTCAGTCAGTCAGTCAGTGACCTTTCGCTTTTATAAATATAATGTAGTGAGATTGGTTTCTATAAATAAACAATTATTACCTAAAACATAACGTTGATAGACGTTAAGAAATTAGCGTAACAATAGACTTAACGTAAATAAATTGTCCCTAATTAAATACCCAATTTATGAATAACTTAACTATCCAAATCGAATCGATGTTTTAATCGTAATCGATTATCGGAGGCGTGTTTTGCGCGAGTAATCGCTGTATATTCAATAACATACGAGTATTATGGCGTACTTTCGATGTGAAAGTCAGTTAATTGCCGTTACGAGGTATTACGTAAGAGAAGGATGTGTTCTCACGAGCTGGATCCATGAAAGACGTTTTATTACAAGTTTATTAACTTCATAAACGATTGTAATTATCCCTGGGTGTCTGGAAAAAACACTTCCAGACATAAGACAAATTTAAGTTTAATTTTATTTGCCAAGGTTAAGGACCGTTATGCGTCTTCGATTTTGTATTTAATTTCTTTTATTTTATTTATCTGTTTTGTGTAGAGTGCATAATATAAGTCAATTGTAATAAAAATCTAATGCTGGATTGCACCATCTTACTTTAACTTTTACAAAGGTCAAAAATCTGTCAAACTCCATACAATAAACACCGGTTACGGTTAAAGTTAAGTGGTGCAACTCAGCCTAATGCCCGTTTTCACCATCAATTCCTATGTTTTAAGTGACCCCTATGGCAACACATAACAGGAATTTTGTTTTCATAGAGGTCATTCAAAAATTAGGAATTGATGGTCAAACGGCTATCAATAACTTTTATTCCTATATCAACTATGAATCATTTGAACAATCAAGAAATTAGATATTTATAAGATTAATGCCATTTACCCCGTGAAAATAATCACCTAAAGGTATATAACACAATTATAAATACAAGAATGAGTGCAATTAGAAGCTTTTTAGTAGTTTTTTTTTCTATTTATTAGATGTGTCATTCGAAATCAAAGCAACATTCACACACGTCAAACACATCTAATAAATAGAAAAAAAAACTTCTAAAAAAGCTTCTAATTCCAATCAATATAAGGAAAAGCTTCTAATCTAGCCACATGTCAGAGCTTTCCTCACTGCACTCTCTGACCCGCGGTACGAAGGCATTCGCGCGAGCTTTCCACAAGCTTCGAGAGTTCATAAGCTTAACGTGTGGCTTTACGAACTTCAGGGCTGCCACTAGGCTTCATAAAAAGACGTCGAGTCAGAGTTGCTTAAATTTTGAGGTTGAGAGCCATCTGTGCTCCCTATTATTATTTGAACCTATTATCCGGTGAGGCTGAGAAAGCCGCTCACATCTATCAGCACAGTCCTTCCGAAAAAAAAAATGTAGAGTCAGACGGACTTTCGCATTTATAAAATTTGTATGTAGAGCGTTTAGTCGTAGTTGTGTGAACACAGTCATATTGAAGCTGAGTCAGAGTTATAGAGCGTAACGATAAAAGATGATGGACTGTTTTGTACACATCGATTAAATTATTTCTCGTTTGCATCTGATTTTGAGCAGGCCCCATATTATGCATTTTATTTATTCAAATTATAAGTGCAATTTTCTCTGATACATTCATTTAACCATTAATAACAATAAATTTATTCCTACGCCATAAAAACTGCCACAGAATCTCACCAGACCGCGGTTCTTTTTGTTTTACATCGTTGTGACATTTTATATCTTATCTTTTTTGGCAAGATGAATGGGTGAGTGCATAAACAGTTAAACACGTCATAAACGATAACACTCCCAATTCCACGTGTTTCTCACGGAACCTGTTGCGACTTGACACGATCAAAGGCCCCTACTCGTAACTCCGGTGGATCTCTCGCCCTTTCACTTTTCAGTGCGCGCGCGCGTTGTATCACGTCAAATATCACGAAAATTACGATTTTTTTTCATGTCATAAAGACTCATTTTTCAACCAGTCGACAGCACTAAGTATTTGAGATCCAGATAGAACTATGTAAGATCCCGCAGTTATAATCTCGACTTGTTGTCGTCTGTCATCGTAATCATCAAATGATCTTTTATTCTCTACTGCAGTACCCTCTCCAATTTGGCCTACACTACCCACACTGGCCAGACGAGCTGGGAAGCCAGATGCTGGTTTTTTTAAACCAATTTAGTTGCTTTTTACTACATCCAGGGGAAGAGTGGGAATGGTCCTACTATACTCTTCCTAAACCACTATACACTATGGTGAATTTGTTTACTAAAGGGGGAGGAATGAGGACTGGGGATGGTCCTGAGGTGGAATTGTGTAAAGCAATCGTAATCATTTGACAGTTCATAACGTACGATTATTCTGTCAAACGCTTTGTTTAACTGACATTATCGTACGTTATGAACTGTCAAATGATTACGATTGCTTTACACAATTCCACCCCTGTTCTACTCTGCCGGAACCACCCCAAACTATCGTATATTTATTTCCTAAAACCGTGTGCTCATGGGAACAGAGCCCGTGAGGCGGGCGGTCTAGCGGGTGCTCGCCGCGGGCGCTTCGCAGAACGAAAGCGGGACTTGCGCGTGCGCTTCCGCTCAGGAACTAATTGTAGACGTGCTCGTCAGGGTAAACACTGACTCGCATCTTATCCTATTTGAAATAAGTGCTGTTTTGAGAGAAAAATGTATGGTATGATGTGCTGATGACTGTACAAGACTGATTAAATTAGTAAGAACGGCAATGACAATAAATTGTCGTAGGTACCTTATTTTATGTGCAATAAAGTTTGAAATAATAAAACTATGTACGTATATTTTTTTATTCATAAAATACTCGTACACGCTATTTAAACTTATTTTCAAGCTCACTAGATGATGTATAGATAGATATTTTATTGATCTTAAAAATATCTTCCCAATACCAATGTTTCAGTCAATGTAGAGTACCGACTTATTCTATTATCTAAAATTTTACCTAAATTGGAGAGTTAACAATAAATAAACTGCCTTTTGACCAGCAAAGACTTAACTAAATGTATTCAATGTAACATAACTCCATTTTCCATATACCGTTATGTAACATGTTGTCTACTAAAACATACGATAATGTGCAAAGCATTGAAACTTGAATCTATGTTTCTGCCCCACTTGTTGGGCCTTGGCTAACGAAAGGCACAAGAACAACGCCCACTGGCGACCAGGCGTTGAACTAATTAAACAACTATTTATTTTATGCTTATTGTTTGAAAGCGTCTAAACTGCAAATAAGAAGATCATCGGTTCGTTTGTTTCAGCAGAATGATGTCTACTGATGGACAAAAGTCTCCCCTAAGGATGTCCCCTTAGACAAAATAAAATCACCGTCAAGTTATCGAAATATCTACTGTCTTCATACCTCATCTATTACTTTAAAATGCTCGCATCGACCACCAATATTTGTCCCCAGGATTCAAACCTGTAGCTATAGCTGTTATCTATTTTATTTCCTATGCGCTAACCATCAGGGTTCAAGGTAAATGAGCGCCAAGATTTTTCATAAAAGCGAAATACCACTCACTGCTTAATCGCGAAATCTCAGAACTTTAACACCTACAAACTTGACATTTGGCAGGTAGGTTCCATATCTATAGGGTAAGAACGGATTTTACGAAACTCCAAGGGGGTAAAACGGGTCCACGCGTACCAAGTCGCGGTCGGCCGTTAGTCTTAAAGTGCCAATCTAAAATATCATTAAGGAAATATTCGTTATGTAAACTTTCAAAAGGAAACCAATAAAAACAGATATAAGTGCTTACAACTTCAAGTAACTGCAAAAATCTATAAGCTAAGTCCGAAATTAGGTAATTATTTTCTTATATTTATTTTCCTGACTCGCTCAAATATTTTATTGTTTTCCCTGAACAATAAGTTGGGAAGTTTACGAACTTCGTAGGCAATGTACCTAATATAGGTAAGAAGCACACTGGAAGCAATGATATCCTAATTTGTTTCTTTATTCATTTTGGGTGATTGTGGCGAAACTTGATACTACAGAATAATAAATGTACTAGTTAATACTCAGGTATTAACTAGTACATTTATTACCTATACATATGTAGGTACGTAAGTTTCTCAAGTAAGTATNAAGTATAAATGATTTTTGCAGCTCTACTTCTTCTTTATTAAAAGGCCAACTAATTTTTAAGGTACAAGTAGGTACAACTCATCTAGCTTTAACTTTTTTTCATGTTAGCAACATAAACAAAAATGCTTTTTTTTCCTGAATCATTGGCCTATCAACTGTAACTTTTTTTTCTCTTTATTTGGGACAGCAAAACAAATCAATTAAATTAAGAGCACCAAGTCAACGTTTGTCAGATCGAACAGGTTTTCTTTTTTTTCTTTCCCGTAATATTTTAAGTGGACGACAAGCACAGTCTAATGCGGTGGCTTAGTGCACTACGATCGACATCGCGTGCCTCTGAAGTTCATTCCCGGGCCCGTTGCCAACACCTTGAAGATATTTCCAACTACCCGCAGAAATCAGCAGGCATTGATTGGTGGAACCTTGAGGGAATGGAAACGAATCGTTTGATTGTACAGTCAGCATCAAATAGTTCTTGACACCCAAAGTAGCCAAAAAGTTCGCAACACGTCTTTGTTACAATAGACATGTTGACACCACCAATCAATAGACGTACTTTTTAAAACTGTCAAAACGAAACTCTCCCATAGATTTTGTATGGCACTACAAGCAAGTGACGTCACTATTTTGTCAACTCAATTAAACTACTTTTTTCAATTACAAAGCGACCAAAAATCGTAATTTACAGGTATTTTAAAATTAATAAAGTTTTTAAGACCAGAATGAAGTGTCTTTTTAGAAAAGTTGTGATTTCGAATTATTGGAGAATGGTGTCAAATTGTCCATTGCATTGGAATAAGGTTGTGTTGTCAACTTTTTGGTCACTTTTGGGGGTCACGAACTATTTGACACTGACTGTATAAGCAGTTCTCACTTTGCTGTTCTTTGAGGTATAAGTTTTTAATGGTCGTATTAATTTATAAATACAGGTTGCGTGTCTGAATAGAGAATTTCTTGAAATATAGTACAGACAGCGTCAAAGTTCGTGACACCCAAAATGGCCCCATAAGTCCAAAGCCAAGTGGCCAAAGCCGTCTTGCGAACTTTTTAGCTATTTTTTGTGTCACGAAAAATAAAAAAAAATCAAAAATATTTATTCAGTTTAGACCACAAGTGGACTTATGAACTATTTGACGCTGACTGTCCTGTAAAAGACAGGTTGGAAAAGCCTTTTCCATGATAACATTTTTAGAGATAAACCGAAAAAGCAAGCTGATGTGGAAATGCAAATGATTTTAAGAGATTCTGATATTATATCGTTGTCAATTCATTTAAAAAAAAAGTTATTGTAATCACAACGACCAAATTGTTACTGTATGTATTAAAGGTGTACTCGTAGGTACATACAACGTAACATCACTTCTTTTCCAATATTTAAATTAGGTATGTATGAATGATTAAATAAATTGTATGTAACAGAATATGGTTAACGGTACAACGTACTTTCTTTGAAATACCAGTTGCGTGGGGTCTTAAATTATTCTAACCTAAGGGTATTATGCAAAGAGGATTATTATCAACTTAGGATTAAAATGGCTAAGCCAGGAAGACATTACTTAAAAAGCAGTTACACTGTCTGTGTCTGTTACCTAAGTTCAATAAAATTGTTGGCTATAAATTGAATGACACTTTGATCTTTTCTATTCAATAACATAGGATTTCTAATTATGATTAAAATACAGCAAAATTCAAAGCTAGTTTTGCCCAACCTCTTCTTATTTGGTTATAAAAATGTAAAAAGCAATTTTTAGGTAACTAGCTTTTTGCCGCGGCTTGTCTGCCACAGAACCGAATACACGCTCGCGTGTCCCCCTTTTAAAAACCGCAATAAAACGAACTTCTGCTTTGGGTCCCAAACTATTTATGTGCCAAATGTGGCTGAAATCCGTAAATGATTGATTTATTGATCTATAATGATTAAAGCGTTAACAACAGGCAGATAGAGTTCTTTTCGCAGCTAATTACTTAAAATATTAGTATAATAAAGCCGACAGCTGTTTAGAATTAAGCATAGCAACTATATTGCGTGACAATAGCCAATGCTCTGAAGTGCTATATTGACGATCCTACGCGATACCCGTCACGTTGACTTGGTTACATAACCGACTGCTGAATTCGGCTGCCTATAGTCCGCCAATGGGAACTGTCAATTTTGTAAAAGCATTTTGATAAAAGTCGACTTGAAGAGCTTTACTGTCTCATGCCCGTTTTCACCATCAATCCCTAATTTTTAAGTGACCCCTATGGTAACACTTATCAGGAATTTTGTTTTCATAGGGGTCACTTGAAACATTAGGGACTGATGGTGAAAACGGGCATTAAGATTAAATTCACTTTGCAAAAGATAACTTNAAGACATTACTTAAAAAGCAGTTACACTGTGTCTGTTACCTAAGTTCAATAAAATTGTTGGCTATAAATTGAATGACACTTTGATCTTTTCTATTTAATAACATAGGATTTCTAATTCTGACTAAAATACAGCAAAATTCAAAGCTAGTTTTGCCCAACCTCTTCTTATTTGGTTATAAAAATGTAAAAAACAATTTTTAGGTAACTAGCTTTTTCCCGCGGCTTTACCTGCGTGAATTTCGGTCTGCCACAGAACAGAATACGCGCTCGCTTGTCCCCCTTTTAAAAACCGCAATAAAACGAACTTCTGCTTTGGATCCCAAACTATATCTGTACCAAATATGACTGAAATCCGTTCTAAATCCGTTCGGTGATTAAAGCGTTAGGCAGATAGAGTTCTTTTCGCAGCTAAGTACTTATAATATTAATATTACAGCCGACAGCTGTTTAGAATTAAGCATAGCAACTACATTGCGTGACAATAGCCAATGCTCTGAAGTGCTATATTGACGATCCTACGCGATACCCGTCACGTTGACTTGGTTACATAACCGACTTCTGAATTCGGCTGCCTATAGTCCGCCAATGGGAACTGACAATTTGGTAAAAGCATTTTGATAAAAGTCGACTCGAAGAGTTTAACTGTCTCATGCCCGTTTTCACCATCAATCCCTAATTTTTAAGTGACCCCTATGTAACACTTATCAGGAATTTTGTTTTCATAGGAGTCACTTAAACATTAGAGACTGATGGTGAAAACGGGCATTAAGATTAAATTTACTTTGCAAAAGATAACTTTNGATAACTTATTCATGAATGTCATGAAGCCATCTCGGTATCAGTTATTCGGCTTTCATCATCATCATCATCCTCAGCATCAGCTCTCTAATTTACCAAAGGCAAAAAGGAGGATTTGGTCTCCACGCTAGCCAGATGGGTTGGGTTCGGCTTTCGTCGTTTCATCCGAATGACGTCCACTGCTGGACAAAGGCTTCCCCTAGGATTTCCATAACGACTGGTCCTGTGCTGCATGCATCCAGCTTCTTCCCGCCTTCACCAGATCGTAGATCTACCTTGTGGAAGACCTTTCCACACTGCATTTTTAGATTCATGGAGTAGCCATACTCAAGAACTTTTTTGCCCCTTCTTTTCTTTTACTTGTTACAAAAATTTATAGATTCTATCGGTGTGAAGTCCTCCTTTATGGCGGCATTAACATGAGGATTTATTGGCTCTTTCTATAACATAATAGTACCGTTATTTCAGCGGCGAATTGTTTATAAATGCTACCTTTATTTGGCAATTTAAACCGTCCGAAACCAGTTTATCCTGGGGCCTTTTTGATTGCTCAAAATGAGATAGAGTCAGTAGGAGCATTTTATAATGCTGTTGATTTACATACTTAGTTCTTGATCTGGTGCAACTTACTACAGAGGATCTAGTGTGAGTTTACGTAAAAAATGTCATGAAATGTATGACGGATTGTGCAGCGCCCCTAGCGGAAACGTTCAAGAACTAAAATTTCCATATATTTTTTTAACACGCTCACTAGTGGGGTCGTTTGATTTAAACTCACACTCAGCCCACAGAGTGCCTTAGATGATGCTTTGATATTTTAAGCCCCATCAACCCCTCGTACGTAGCACGTAAAGCTAAATACTATATGCTTGTTGCGAGTGAGTTCACCACAATAGTTCTTAGTCCAGCGGGTAGAGTTCGAACCAACGTTCTTCTCTCGGGTCAGCCAGTGCGACACCTTCACAATTCGGCTTTTGTTGTTGTATTATCGCTCTTGGTATAGTCTAAATTCTGTACTTAAACTGTAGTAGAGAGTTAGTTTAGTTACCTACTTAAAGATAGGTAATTAATAACCATTTCCATTTACAGGTAGGTTTAAAGCCTGACTGATAGGGCTGGAAGCATCTTTATTTGAACCAAATGGACATCTTTTCTGTGTCACGTCGTATTTTTAGTAATTTATGAGAAGGAAACCCACTCTATGTCAAGTATAATGTATTATGACAGAAAGTTTAAAAAGCGTGCAAACACAGATATTCGTCATAAGCATACATTTTGACATCAAAGTTTTTGGTCTGAACCGGATCCTATGTGATCCGTTATCCGCCAAAAGTTACTCAATAGGGTAANTATTAATTTGTCATCTCTGTTGACTGTTATTTAACTTTTTAATACTCACACACTGGAAGAGGTTTTCCTCAAGTTTAATATTCCCTAAATCATTTGATTTCTAACTACCTATTGACATTTTCAAGGCAATAGTGAATAGGCACTTACAACAGGGCAGGCATGTACCATCCTATATTGCATCTCACTTAACATCAGGTGTGATTGCGCTCAAATACCTGGCTTGTTCTGCATAAAAGAAATGTACCCCCTAAAGCTGTAGATGTGTATTTCGAAAATTTGTTGACGACTGTTTTAAAATAAAGATTCTCGTTCTCATATTAAGATGTGCAGGCACGCGTTAACATAAATCTTTTATCTTCGATGTCAACAAAAAAGCCTAAATTATTCTTCACTCATTTGACTCAGTATATCAAAATGATGTGACAACCAACCGTTAACTTTTATCGCTGAGTTCAAAAACCGGTGTCTATAAAATAGATTGCATACGTAATAGGTCTCGTGGTTAACTTAGTTCGTGCCTGAGGAATGGGAGCGGTACGGGAGTGACATTGACACATGACGTGACAGAGTATACAATGAGGGCTATCGTTTAATACTCAACAGTTGGCACCCCTGGCGATTGACAGGACCTTGCTCTATAGTGGCGCCATCTTGATGAGTGCAAATGCGATAGTCCTCCTACCACTTTCGCGCTCACCAGTTGGCGCCACTGTCTTCGCTACTAGCAAGTGACAGGACCTTACTCTACAGTGGCGCCAACTGGTGAGCGCTAAAACGATAGCCCTCATTCTGTGGGCGTAGTGTGTTTACATCAAACGGCCTCACTAGTGAGCGCGTTAAAAAAATGTATTAAAATTTTAGTTCTTGAACGTTTCCTCTAGGGGAGCTGTACATCCGTCATTTAAATTAGGGATGTTATGGATATGTATTTTCAGTTATGGATACGGTTACGGATATAGGAATAATATTATTCCGGTTTCGATTACGGTTACGGATATTTTTTTATTTCGGATATCCGAAAGTTTCGGTTACGGTTACGGATATCTGTGCTTTAGAATGCAATTTACAATAGTGGTCCAACACGGTTCATTCATGGCCGCACACTTTACATCGAGTAAAAAGGATTTAAAAATAAAAATTGGTACTAGATGACAAAGGTAAATCAGGCTTTTATGCCTTTACATATAATGCTATAACAAAAAACAATTTAAACTGCCTACATCCGAAACTATCCGAAACTTTTGAATCGGTTACGGTTACGGTTTCGGATATTTTTTTATTTCGGATATCCATAACATCTCTGATTTAAATTTTTGATTTTGATTTGATTTTGATTTGTGCCGCTCCCATACTTCAAACACTGACGCCCGTATTCACAAAAACGATGCTTACTTAAGTGAAGGAGTAAACCGAACGCACAGCGTTGAATAGATCTCTGAGAATGGTTCGTATGTCACCCTGTGCGTTCACGCGCACTGTGAGACCTCATAGTAATGTCTGTAAATACGGGCGTAACTCTGTTTAAAAGCGCTAGACCAATACTCACCTGACAGCAATTCCCGAAATCCACAGTTTACGACGTTGATATAATCTGTGAGCTATTTCGTCCTAATCAAGCAATAATGACGAAGAAATTAAAGAAAGCCATTAAGTAATCCCGCTAGGCAGTTAACGCGAGTTATGTAAGGCAGTGCTGGTGTCAAGGCTATGATGATAGCTACCCTTATCTAGTTGGCGTCTTACCAATGGTTTTATTGGAGCAATGTAACCATTGATAATTCTGTCTTTATTGGTTCAATAACTGTTCACTATAATTGATCTGAATTGGTAATTATTGAGGTAGCTATAATGATGTTTTTCGATTGATGAACTCACTGCAAACTGGTGGATTATTTATTTATTTCATCATGATGAAAACCGTTTTAATTAAAGCAAAGTAAATAAGTAAATAAAACAGTCTATTACATATTATTCCTCAAGAGAACCAAAGTGACCGACATAGCTTGCAGAATTGCTAAAATCAAGTGGCAGTGGGCGGGGCACATAGCTCGTAGAGACGATGGCCGTTGGGGCAGAAAAGTTCTCGAGTAGCGACCACGGGCTGGAAGACGTAGCGTGGGCAGGCCTCCTACTAGGTGGACCGACGATTTGGTAAAGGTCGCGGGAAGAGCCTGGATGCGGGCAGCACAGGACCGTTAACTGTGGAAAACCTTGGGGGAAGCCTTTGTCCAGCAGTGGACGTCATTTGGCTGAAACGAACGATTACCTACATATTATTATCTAAGCTTCCATATTTGCAATTGAACTTTGAAGATAAAATCGTATCGGTATCGTGAATCGTGATGTTTTTTTTTTATTTTCTTCAAGCAATGCTTCTAATGTGCCAATGGTAGGGGTGCCCTGGCGCCCACCGCACCTGTTCAGATGCTTATCGGCTATTCCAGCGGTAGTTTAGCAGTAGTTCGTATCAGCTATTAAGTGTTACGTCACGCTCACACTTTGGATTGAAAAACTTTTTGGTTAAACCTCCAGTCTTTTTTCGGGGCTTTGTGTTTCTGTCTTGCTGTCTATAGAGGTTTAAAAATACCTAACTATTACCTTGTTCATTGTACTTATTTTAAGGCGTATTTCAAAACGTCGATATTATTATGTTTACTTTAAAGGAAGTATCCGCGTCTCGCTCGTGATTGAAAGAATTTAAATATTTCACAACCGCAAATTGTGAAAATAAATATTTTTCTAAAATTTTACAAATAAATACACCCAGGATTAAGGAAACCACAAACGTTTGTTTGTTGTTTTTGTTAGTGATATTACTTATGTTGTTCACCAAAATAAGTCAAGTTATATTTTCTATCTATCAAAAAATTTTTAAAGTTAAAACTTTCTTTGACATTTTACACTGCACTATCCACTCGTAATTCCAAATTAAGAAAATTTTATAAACCGAATAGGTACACACTTAAAAAAGAACTTTTAATTATTACTTATTGAATTATTTACAATCCCCAACACTTCTCGATTACGTCAGTAAACACAGCTAATATTTATCGATACAAAAGGGTTGGGAAACTGCAAAGTTAGATAGACCACGCAGTCTCACGCAACTGGCCGATGACGCGACGATCATTGTAGATGGTCACGCGCAGGCCTATCACGATCTGTCACTCCTGTCATAATCAATTTGTTGGCAACCCTTACATAACTGGAGAAATGGGGGGAAAAGTGTTTAGGTGTTTTTGATACAATGCTGTTATTGTGTCTTTTATAAGTGACTAGGTTTCCGCTCGCGGCTTCGCCCGCGTGGAATTTTGTCTGCCATAGAAAAACTTTATCGCGCGCGTCCCTGTTACAAAAACCAGGATAAAAACTATCACATGTCCTTTCCCGGGACTCAAACTGTCTCTATACCAAATTTCATCAAAATCGGTTCTGTGATTTAAGCGTGAAAGTCAGACAGACAGAGTTACTTTCGCATTTATAATTTTAGTATAGATGTTGGCGCGACATTTAACATTTTACCGGGATCACGACAACTAAGACCGGTGAAAAAGAAAAAGTACTTGTTTAACACTATGTAGAGAACTAGAGATGGTGGTGATGTGATGTTTTCATACTATCTAAGGGAAATGTTGGTTTTCAGCAATTTTAAAATAAATTATAGGTATTTTCCATGGTGCACAAACTAAGTCATGTTGTGCAGTCACAAAAAATAAGCAAAGGTTGTACCTAGGTACTATGGTAAACGAGTAACAAACTTACCTACTTTATCCTTTTTTAATGTAGGAAAAATCGTAAATTTTCCGGAAACGAATTCCATTGCCTTCCAGCTAGAACTCTATGATAGAGTCTTTGCAAACCCGTCTCTTACGCTGTGTTTTAAAAATTGATCAACATTAGTAATTAACCTCAGCTATTCGCCCGCGCCTCATAACCTGCGGTTACAAACATACAAAGTGCTATTAGTATCTAGTATAGTGTGTTGACGTAACACGTTCGTAGAACCGAGGGGTCAACGACCCGCCTCTAATGCACTATCATAGTGACGCACTCTTGCAATAAAACCGATTTTATCGATATGGTATTGGCCATTTTATTTGATTTGGGGCTTTTATTCACACGGATACCATTTTATTGCAATCGATATTTCACAAATAACATCGGGCTTTTATAAAACTCGTCGCATCGTGTTATTAAACGCTTTCTATGTTGTTTGAGAAATAGGTATGGACGATGAAATGATTCATTTCGATCGTCTTCGCTGTAATGTTTTATTTCCTATGCAATTAATCAATTAATGACTTTATGAGTACCTACATCTCACAGTTGAAATAGGAACATTCATACAAAAATAGATAAAAAAGCAATTATTTCCAGGTCAAGAGATAGAAAAAAAATATCACTAAGTTATTTTTCTCCTATCTATTGACCACAGAAAACAATTATGAGTACGATACCGGTATTTTGTGTACACAGAACATCCCTACGGCACTCTCTAATCACAGATTGCACAAAATATAACAGAAGACAAACTCCATACTAAACGCGCTCGAGCCACGCACACATAGACACCGCTCGAGCAAGACTGTCTTGGACGAATGCGAGCGCGACGTGGCGCGACAGACAGACGTTCGCCACACGTTCCCTGTGGTTCGCTTGAGTCACGCGCCGGTCAACCGCCTGTGATATTATTTTGTTTTGCGCAATTGACGAAAATGATTGAGCAGAAAAAGGCGTATTTTAATTGTTCGGTATTTGGTTGCTTAAACTCATCATTAAATGCCGAATTTTCATTTTTTAAATTACCAGTTGATTCGGGGAGGTAAGTAAGTTATTTATTTGAATTTCAATTGAAATTGAAAGCCAACTCAATTATTAGGAGTATCNTTTAAAATGTTGAATGGATGAAACCAAATCTATACGACATAAAAATTACAGCCAAGTTTTAACATTAAGTCGGTGTGCGGACGCGTAACGGTAATTAGAGAATAGAGGTTCATGAAATTAATTAAGTCACAAATACTTAAAATAGAGGCCTATGATTTAATGCACAACTGGATGGGGTTGTTAAGTAACATATAAAAATACATGCATATCTCTAATTTGTCATTTTTAACGATTTAACAGCCCGGACACCCAAAAACTAGCTCATCTGAGAATGGCCGCTAAGTATTACTTTGTTCATTGTACTTTAAAGCGTATTTCAAAACGTCGATACTATTATGTTAGATAGTAATAATACGTCAATGGTTACACTTTAATAAAGAAAGTATTTTTCAGTATCTCGCTCGTGACTGAAAGAATTTAAATATTTCACAGCCGCAAATTGTAAAAATAAACATTTTTCTAAAATTTTACAAATAATTACACTCAGAAGGAATCACAAACGTGTTTTCGTTAGTGATATGTTGTTCACCAAAATAAGTCATGTTATAAGTTCTATCGTTAGTTAAAAATTCCTTGGACATTTCACACTGGACTATCTAATCCCAAATTAAGAAAAGTTTATAAAGCGAATACACACTTAAATAGAACTTTTTTATTATCACTTATTGAATTATTTACAATTCCCAACACTTCTCGATTACGTCAGTAAACACAGCTCGTACTTATCGATACAAAAGGGTTGGGAAACTGCAAAGTTAGATAGACCACGCAGTCTCACGCAACTGGCCGATGACGCGACGATCATTGTAGATGGTCACGCGCAGGCTTATCACGACCTGTCACTCCTGTCATAATCAATTTGTTGGCAACCCTTACATAACCGGAGAAATGGGGGGAAAAGTGTTTTGATAAAATACTGTTATTGTGTCTTTTATAAGTGACTAACTGTGCCCGCGACTTCGTACGCGTGAAAACCCGTTTTCGCAACATTTTTCATTTTTGCTCTGCAACTATTACTCGTAGCTTGATGGTATAATTAGCCTATAGCTTTCCTTTCTAACAGTGAAAGAATTTTTAAAATCGGACCAGTAGTTTCTGAGATTAGCGCGTTCAAGTAAACAAACAAACAAACAAACTCTTCAGCTTAGAGCTTAGAGCAGTATACATTTTGGCGGGAAATTTAAGATTTGACCGGGCTTACGACAACTAAGACCGGTAAAAAAGAAAAAGTACTTGTTTAACACTGTGTNAAACATTAGTAATCCGCTAAAAATGCATTAGCAATTGATGTAACAGAAGCATTTAAATTGACCTACTAAACCTAACCATAAAAGTAGTTATTTTAAAATTACAGATATCGTATTTTTTTAAAGAGAATACCTATATTTTTCCTATATGTTGACGAAACCCTTTATATTAAAAATAATTTAGATAGAAAAGCTAGCTTGGTTCGCATACTCGCCTACAACACCATGATTTGCAGGTTCGAACCTCGCTGGGGACAAAATAAATGTTAGTACCATGAAAACAAACAGTTTAAAACGTGTAATATGAAAATGTTTGTTCTCATTTTTTTGTGCTCAAGAAAATAAAATAGGTATAATTTTAGGTTAGGTATAGTAGAGTCAAAAGTTGTGAACATAATACACACATTAACCCACCAAAATTACCTTCACCGGTAGTCAGAAATGAAATCCTCTTTTTTTGAAGTCGGTTAAAAAGAGTCTAACGGGACCCAATCATTCGGGAATCCATTCAAAAAGTGTTAAACGCTTTCTATAACTATTTGAACATAACCGGTCGGTTTGGTTCCACGGGATGTTACGGTAGGTCGTGTGGCACGGGAAGTCACTATTGTGATAAATTGTGTGTTTGTTTAGTATGAAAGTGCTTGGTACTCGTACAAGGTAAAAAAATATTTGATAATTTCACTAAAGAGTGTGTATTTTTAGAATTGGTTGGCCACCAAATGAAGCTTGACATTATTTACCTATTTGAAAAAATGCTTGAAAAAAAAAATTGTATAATAACAGAATATTTATCCTGTAGGTTTTCATGCAGACATTTTTATTTATTTGTAGGTATAACAACAGATACAGAATACAATTTAAAACATTTCTACACAACATAACAATAAATATAGGGTAATTTTGGACTATTTTCTGCATTCTCTTTCTTTTAGGTTTTATAATAAAGCTAAGTAATTATTGCAATAATTTGTCCGATTGTGACATTTTATTTCAATATTTCGTTTAACTTCGTTTAAGTGTAAAAAAAGATAAGAAGTTGATTTACTAACTTTCGTTAAAATAGGGTAAAGTAACCAAGTTACGTCAACATCGATTGAATCTATAAAACGTTTTTCTTGTTTATATTATTAATCTGAGAAAAAATATAATAACTAAAAGTTTGCTAAATCATATTGTTGGAGCGTTCCGTTCGCTGACTACAGCAAACCTGACATTTGACATCTTATTTTGCAAACGTGAATTGGAACCAGTTTGGATTGGCAGTGCATTCGAAATTGGTACCTAAACCAATGCCTTTAAGAGCTAACAGTTCATAGCATGTTTTAGTTAGTGAATCATTCATTGGTCCAGACTATGTCTAAATATCTCTGGGTTCAATATTTATTGAAATAAATACTTTTTGCTTGGCCGATGTAAAAAAAATGTTGCGTACATATTTATGTTCTAATGTTTGTTTTAGACACGATTATGTTTTACTAATTTTTAGTTATCTTTAGGGGTAATAAAAGCCTTAAGTACTTACTAACTTATGGTCTTCTAAAACCAACAACGATTCTATTGATAAACTATGTCACATGATGTCATTTTATGTAAAGCAAAATTATTGATAAAAACTCGGTCGGTGTTTATAAGTAATTTGGTTAGTTACCACACTAAAAGCCCAGTTTAGTAAGTACAAAGGGCAGCACATCAGTCTATACATTTTTATAGCAAAATAGCGTTTATTACAACTACATAACATGCCACAGTCCAGCTTGACGTGCCTGTACTTGGGTACTTCTCATTTACACTCAAATTTGATGGTCACACAATAATAGTTCATAAACGGTATAAATTAGAACAATACCTTTGAAATCAGATGATAAAATATCTATTTAGCTACATACAAAATCAATTTTATCGTAATAGAAGCAAAAATAATACAAAAAAATCATATGAAACGATAAAAAACGGGGTCATTTTTCGCGTTCTCATCGTGTCACACCTTCGGTTGCAATGAAACATTTGGTTACTGCATTCACAATTTTCATTCAATTTGTGTGTAGCATATACTAAAATCATCGTAATTAAATATACTTTCCACACAATAGTCAAAAATATATCTTCTTATAATTATTTTGAATTGAGAAAGCGAAATACGTTGGTCACACGATTTTAGGTACCTAAAATTTTGAGTAATAATACAAGATTGCCGTTAATCTGAACACCAGGAACCAATCACAGTGTTCTATTCGGTTAACGTCAGTCCTTGGATTGATCTAATAAGTAAGTGGATAGATCTTGAACAAGGGACGACTAGAAAAGAGGACCAAAATAATAATAATAATAATAATAATAACTTTATTTATTTCTCTCTTTACAAAATACATAAAGTCACAATTTGTAACGGGTAATTATAACAACAAGGAACAAAAATAAGTATTTCGTAGAGACTGGTGTCCGTACTAGGATACCCTGTGCTACAGCACACCAGGCCTCCACCACCGGCTAATCGATACTGCGTGGTTGTGTTAATCTATTTAAGGTAAGTATTTTATATTAGAAACAAACTAAAAATAAAATAAATAAAAAAATAGCATGATAACATGTGATTTACACAAATAGGCAAAATAAATGAAAATCCCAACAGAACAGCCTAATCTGGTTTACTGACAGCTCAAAGATGCAGTAGCGGCGTAGGCGTAGGGCGCCCCGGGTGCCAAGCATCAGAGGGTGACACATGTCGCACAGATTAGTACTCACTGGCGCATCTGCATAGCAAGTCTGCGGTCTATGTCAATGTCTTCAATCTTGGAATCGGTAGGTAACCCCAAAATCGTGGGGGTTACCAGGGGGTGCCTTAGGACTTACGCCGCCACTGCAAAGATGGCCTTGGGAACGGGAACAGGCGTCTACTGTAAACACTTCGAACATAGTGAACGCTTAAGGAGGTTTGCTACAGTGTTTCAAGCAGAATTCTACGCTATAATATGTGTGCACTAAAGAACAGGGGTGTAAAAAACGCAATATTTACATCCTGATCCACAGCCAGGCAGCACTCAAACAAAAAGCCATCGCCTCAGTGAAGGTTGAGTTTAGAATTATTCTAGATGCAATCGTAAAGATGAACAAACTCGGAAGGCATGAAAGTGTCCCTGATGTGGGATATCTGGACATACACGGATCAAATGCAATGGGAGAGCCGACAGTCTAGCGAAACTAGGGTCAGAGGCGATACTTGCGAAAAAAGTACCATACAATGTTATATTTTTATAATCCTGATAAATGTAGCTTTCAGGTCATATTTTTTTTATTAGATTATCTCTAGTGGTTTAAAAGTAAACGACGTTTATTTAAAAAAAAACTTTTTGGTTTTTGTGAATTTTACTCAATATTTCTAATTTTTTGGATGAAAAGGCAAAAAGTTTGTTCTAGAAATGAATTCGCCATCCTTTAATTATCCGAAAATGATACCACACTTGCCCTAATACCCATAGTTTTGAAGATATGGGCCTTAAAGTGAAGCGCGGCGGAAGGAAACTTGCCCCCCCTCCCCCTGCTACCACAGGGGGGGCTCCCGATGTCTACCGACGGAAATCCACTCAGGAGCACCCAAAGAACCACTGTTACAAAAATGAGCCTTCTATACCAAAGTGGAGGGGTCTCCATACAAATCATTGCACTAAATTCCCTACTACAGTGTCACCCTTAAAACCAATTGCGTAGAATCTTGTAACTTAGTAGGTGACCTATAAATCGGTAAAATTTTATCTTGTATTTAAGTAGGTACCTATTTATATTTTGTTATTGCTATTTATCTATGAAAATAAGACAAAATATATGTTTTATAAACAATTAAGAGTCATTTACAGTAGTAAAGTTTGAAAAAATTATTGCTGTGAAGTACAGAATCACTTTCGTGGCATCAAAAAATTCAAAACGTTAAATCTTCCAAACGAGACTCACCATTTGACTGATTTACTGAGAATACAATCTTCACATCAAGCGCTACAATTTTTGTTTACAAAAAGTTGAAATAAGTTAGAAATAAAATTCGCCACGAAGGTGACGATGAGAACCGTGGCGATGAGAAATACCCACTTATATGGAGACCCAAGAGTAGGGCGTCGTGAAAATCTCTCTCTAGTTTTGCAAAACAGGAACTGGTCGGGGCGTTTCTAACACCACATATGATGCTAGGGCTTGTTCAGAATGGAGTTTCTCAACGAGTATAAGTAGTAGACTGTTAAGAATATGGGTGTAGAAAGAACTTCTTCGAATTACTAGTAATTGACTAACCCATTTTGCGATAGCATAGATTTTTCATTGCATAACTATCGTCCAGCAGTGGACGGCCGAAAAAGGTACACGCGTCCCGACTCCCGACACTGATTTAAATAATGACTGATTATCGTACTTTATCCAAAATTATTTAGCAACTATTTTTATAAAATGACCAATACTTAGCCTTCCAAAGGATACGAAATGGAAATGTAAAGAGAAGTTAATTATTGATTTGTTTAACTCTTACTTAATAATTCTATAATTATTTTGACATTTTATCGACTGCTTATAAAGTTGTAAAGCTTTAAATGTATTTGCCAATTACACGGCTTTAAAAGTTAGGTTTAGACTCACACAAGAATGTCGTAACTGACCTTCAAAAACCACAACTAACTGGTAATAAAGAAGCCTAATGAAGCAAATGTCTTTTACTACGTGTTCTAAACATAACAAGCTAAACCGACCTTTTGAACCGCAATAACAGCTAGGGTTGCCACTTAGATGGACAGATTGCCACAATGAGTAATTTACCTATTACCTTTTTTTTATCCACAACGAGGAGGAAGCTCTTGGTCTGTATCTCACCTGATGATATTTTTTGCATTTAATTAAGAAACTAATTGAAATTCGTTATCTGGGTACTTGTATCTTATTAGTCATTATGTAATGTCCATTTGCGTAGATAAGCAATAAAGGCTTACGTAATGGTTACAGCTGATGATTTTTATCAGCAATTTAGATGAAGTACCTGGAACAAACAATTTTTGGTTAGGGACTGAAGGACAGTCAAATTCTGAAATCCAAAATGCACGCAACGGGTAAAAACTATAGATAGTCATGCGTTTCAAAAACATTGAAAATATTGCAATAGGCTTGTTTTTATGGCTTTAAAAGTCTGAGTGGTGATTGTTATAAAGACCAGTTAAAAAAAACTTTTTTTTTGCACAATACCTTATGACAGACAACCATATCACCAGGTCATTGGTTCCTTTTACAAAGACAACAAAGACGCAGCAATTACTTAACCGCGTTAAAAATGACTTGCAACAACATGGTATGGCGTGCGCGCATGATTCTACAGATTTTGCCATAACGCTATGCTAATTTAACGACAGCTTATCAAGCTATACATTTTAGTTGTAAAATAGCTCCTAATACCACTGTATAAGATTCTAGAGTGTAAAGCTTGACGTGCTCTCGTTTGTACAAACATTGACAGAATTAATGGTGGCAAAATGCTATAAATAGAGCGGTTGACACCACCAGTCAATAGTCATACATTTTATGAGCTTTCATAGGTGATTTCCTCAGTTATTGTTTGGCAATAGAACCCCTTTCGCGAATTCATTCGACTAACAATTCTTGTGGTTTTGGTTAGTTAGAGCAAAAGTTTCTTCAGTGATTTTAAAAGAAATGGTCCGTCGTTTTGGCGAAGATTATTATGGGCAAAGTTCTGCGCAATGGAAACTGTGTGTGGCTAAATAAGTTTAGTAACTTTTGACAAAACAGACATATAAAATTGTATTGTAACAACACCATATAATCAGTTACATTATGTACTCATACTGAATATTTTAAATTACAGAACCAAAGCAGCTCATAGCTCGGAGAATTGCTAAAATCAAGTGGCAGTAAGCGGGGCACGTAGTCCATAGCTCGGAGAGACGATGGCCGTTGTGGCAGAGAAGTTCTCGAGTGGCGACCACGGGCTGGAGGACGTAGCGTGGGCAGGCCTCCTACTAGGTGGACCGACACGTCGCGACGATCTGGTAAAGGTCGCGGGAAGAACCTGGATGGGGACAGCGCAGGACCGTTCATTGTGGAAAACCTTGGGGGAGGCCTTTGTCCAGCAGTGGACGTCATTTGGCTGAAATGAACGAACGACCGAAATCATACTGATAACATAAAATATACACTCAACATCAAATAAACCGCACCTTCAGCGACGCGAACTTTAAAGATTGTCTTCTGACACAATCATGGTGCCTTAACAATATTGGTGTTATTTGACTTAGAGTAAAACACATTTAATTTCTTAATAAATGATTAACATATACCATAAATGTGACTTGAAAAAAGACCTCACTTTGGGCTCACCTCTGGGATCAATTAGATCAAACTTTATGGTTATAAAACCAAATAATGATCACACGTGTCCTCTTTAACAGATGGATAGCGATTAATCCCAACTTAACAGTTTTATAGCCATAAAAGTTGGCTCAAGCGTAACTACCTATTTTTTGAAGAAGTGACTCTGGATCCTTCTAAAGACACATTTTTGGGGTAAAAACCTTTCCTTTAATGAAATGAAGTTTAGAACTAGGCTTTTAAATGGTGCCAATATTGGTGGGAAGTGGGGATGCATGCGTTTGAAAGTGCTTGTCGCGGGAGGTGCGATTTATTTGATGTCGAGTGTAGTTGGCACCCACATGAGCGCAGCCTTACAGATCCCCGAAGATCTGCTTTCTCCGTGGGAACCCGACACAATGCGGAGAGACGAGATGTCGCAGGTTATTTATTAATCGCTCTTAATAACCATTGTTCCGGCACTTGTGCCCTAGGTCTACATTCTAGACCTAGAACTTTCATCTCATAAGAATTCTTCATTAAGGCTTATTATGGACCTCTTAAGAAGGCGTAAGGTAACCCAAAGAGCAATGGAGTGGGCTTTGCTCGGAGTTTCCCTGCGTGATCGAATCAAAAATAGGAGATCCGCAGGAAAACCAAAGTGACCGTTATAGCCCGCAGAATTGCAAAAATCAAGTGGCAGTGGGAGGGCACATAGCTCGTAGAGACGATGGCCGTTGGGGCAGAAAAGTTCTCGAGTGGCGACCACGGGCCGGAAGACGTAGTATGGGTGGGCAGGCCTCCCACTAGATGGACCACTGGTGAAGGTCGCCGAAAGAATTTGGATGTAACCTATTACATAAACTAAAATACTGGTTTAAAGGGAATAGGGACTCGAATAGAGATATGTACATTGATTTAAAACAACTAACTAATCAGAATTTAATTTTTTTAGATAGTGCTGACTAAATATCTAAAACATAAATAATGTCAGTTATCTGGCACTTCATCAGGAACCTGTGTGTCCCTTCATATTCTCACGACAGAGGATAATTTCATCGTGGACTGTTTAAAACTAGGTTAATAAATTCCGAATCCGTCTTATTCAAGCAAAAAATCATTACTCATTAATTAATTAAGACCATAATCACTTAAGAAAGTGTTCGATATACGGTAGATAATCAATAAAATCACCGACAGCACATCAAAGTGATCACTGCCATCTTATGTAGTGGTATTAAGAGCTATTTTCCAACAAAAATGTAAAGCTTAATGTGCCTCCGGTGGTCCCGGCCCAATCTCCTTCCTTATTGGTCGGAAGCGATTCACCTCGATTGTCCCGGAATTAAAAATCGAGAACGTTTCCAACTGGGTGTCCGCAGAAACTAGTTTTAAGACAACGAGAACAGCCAGCTCAGTCCAATCTAATTAATTAAGCGCACTTAAGAGTCTTCCAGCCATTTGGCCCACTTTTAGCTTGACCCACGGGATAGTCGCTGGATTCAATTTTTGAATATTTTTTCTTCCGACAACTGGCCCTACTCTAAGATTCTAGAGTAGATTTTTGTTGACTTGGTGTTTAATTTATTTATAAAACGTTGAAGGTTGGCCCAGTTGCCGGAAGACTCGTATAGCTATTAAAATAGATATTACTGATATATGTATTTTATTTGTCATGTACAGTGTCTTTAAAGGGACCTTTGGACAAGAATTGGAATTTGAAGATGGAAGCTCAAAACTCGATTTAATTTCAGGCATAGTACTTTTGGGCTTTAGATTGGTTAAATGCCAATAATTTAGCTAGACGACTCAAAGGACAGAATACTTATTTAACTGAAATATTTAATCAAGTTTGAACTTTTGAGAGTTTTTTTGTAACATGGCTGAACCTAGTCGCTTTCACCCTATAGTAACTATATTATTGTTTTGTATTGATATCCTAATTTCAGAATTAAAAAAAAGTTTTATTTTAATTATTTCGTTGACTTTTTACCTACAGAAATAGACTGTTTGTTCTCATCGGACTATGGCAATAGTTTCTACGATTTCGATGCCGCGTCAAACTCGTTTGCGGTTATCGATAAGTGCATCGAGCCGAGACGATTAATCGGTGCATCTGTTATAGTCAAACCTCGAAGTTCCGGCACTCCTAGGTTTGACTAGTCAATCCTCAGGTCTGACTAGAAGTCTTAGTCAAAGCCCAAACATTTCGGCCTCTGACTAAATAATGTTAGTCAAACCTAGGAGTAACTAATTTGGTCAGGCAAAGGTCGAAACTCAATTAAATGAAATCGGGGTTTGACTAGTCAAACCTAAATTAAGACTAAAAAACTATACGATCTCGAACTTATTGCATAGGCGTTACGACGGTCGGTTTTCACGCGCACGCGCAGCTATCTCTTTAGGTGAAGGTACGAGTAACTAAACTTATACAATACTGAGGTTGGTTGTCAGTGTTTCTAGATCGATCTTGATTAATTACTAATTTTTAGGGTTCTGTTACCTTAAAGGATAAAAAGTTTAGACCCTATTATTATGACTTCGCTAAATGTTGTCTGTCACCAGACTCGTATCTCATGAATCATTCACTTTAAAAATAAATGATTCAATAAAATACTTAAATATTTAAGGGGGGCTCCCATACAGCAAACATGACTTGTTGCAGTTTTTTTACTTGATATTAATTAAAACGTAAACAGGTGAACCCTTGAAATATTCACTTCACTGCGTAGCCAGACATATTATGTTGCCTCAGATTGACAGTTTTTATATTCCGCAGTTTAAGGGATAATTTAAGTTGCATTTTAAAAATAAATCATAAAATTAAAATAAAAGAAATATTTAAGGGGGCTCCCATAGGTACAACAAAAGAGTCGCACGGAACCCTTCGTGAGCGAATCCGACTCACTGATGGCTGGTTTTCTATTTGCCGTCTACTTTTGACCGAGTCTGTCAGTCGTTTCTATGAATGACTAGGCAAAGCCCGAAATAGATTATTTTAGTTTCGACGTTTGACTGAACCGTTTAGGCACTTCTAGGTTTGACTTAGTCAAAGGCCGAAATAAGAATTTACTTCGGGGTTTGCCTGATGGCCTTGGTCAAACCTAGGATAGACCAGTAANAAGCTTAACAAATTAGGTACACTTAGGCTGAGTTGCACCACCTAAAATTGACCGTAACTTTAACGATAACCGGTGTTTTTTGTATGGAGTTTGACAGATTTTTAACGTTTGTCAAAGTTAAAGTAAGATGATGCAATCCAGTCATAAATCAGTACTATGTACTTACGCTGGACTATTTTGTTGTGAAACTTACTCTTTAAACAAACATAATTTATGTATTAATTCCTTGGCTGTGGTTAACGGGTTAGAAGGGATAAATACTTAATCAAAATCAAAATCAAAAATGGAATCATCCCGTTATGTTTGGTTTCGAGCAGTCTTAAAAAATGAATGTGAATGTATCTATTATGGTATCCTTTAAAACCATCGCTTTGAACAAATAGGGTCATTCCATACTTTTGCTCGCGAGTGTAGATTAGTTAATTTAAAAATGTGACAGAGCTCAAAACTTAAAAACATCGTTTTAAACTGGAAGGCTACACATGCTTAAGAATCTAATCCAAGCATATTTCCTTTAACCGCTTAGGTAATTAAATTAACCGTAAAGTGTATGTTTATTCAGCTCTTACCGGTAAGTGTGCCAAAAACCACTCGCGTGCTTTGCTTACTCAAATAATTCAAGGAAGGGCTGCCTCTAATCAAGTTATAATTAAGTAAAAAGGTTCTTGTAGGCTGATGTCGTAAAAATTTTATTAAATGATACTAAGGATACCTACCAATAATAACTTAATTTTTTTTTAAGAATATACCCACTGGTTAAATGGCATAAAAATATGCAAATTCGTTCCCCAACACGTCTAGCCAGCGTTGGGAGAAACGCAAACCCTTCTTTGATTTTGAAAATTTAGGTCATTTTATTTCCACTGTAGGAACACGACTTGGGCCTATACACTTCCTCACAGTGGTCAACCAAGTTCTGATATTTTACACGTTATATTATTTTCTTCTTCTTACTGGTGTGATACACAGGGTCCAATGACAGTTTATCTTTCCCCGGGACAAACTGCAAACATGACCGTTTGTTTGGGTTTTTGAGTTTGGGTTTTTATTGGCGGTCAAGCCGTAGATCCTGGCTACCTCTCGTTCCTACATTGAGGAACGAGAGGTGGGAAAAGTCCGATACATCTTTTCATTTCTTCTTACTGGCAAAGTGGTAAGTGTGGTAACCCTAACCCCCCAGACACCTATCTAAATATCTAATAGCGAAGGAATGCACCTGTGCGAATATGGACCGGAGGAAGCGGGACGGCTGTATTTCCTAATACTCTCGCATTACAAGAATCTGAACGCTATTTAGTTAGATTGGGTGACCATAGTTCGGGAATGTTCTGAGAATAATGATGTGTGAAAAAATCATACTACAGATAATAAAATACAGAGGGTAGATTGCAACCGTATTTTTTTAATAATCGACGAACCATTACTTAAATTTAATCACTTAGGGTTTTTTTTTGTGTGACAGGAGGCAAACGAGCAAACGGATCACCTGATGGTAAGTGATTACCGCCGCCCATAGACACCCGTTAACTCTGTAGCTATTACAATAACTGTATTTTTTAGTATTTAACAGAAGATCACGTCTACTCTACAGACGTAGATCGGACTGTATATTTGTGGCAAAATCATCAACCTAATACCATTAAGATACCTTCTTTTTGTGCCTTCGGCTCTTCATCATCATCATCATTTCAGCCATAGGACGTCCACTGCTGAACATAGGCCTACCCCAATGCTTTCCATGTTGATCGATTGGTAGCGGCCTGCGTCCTGCGCTTCCCTGCTACCTTTACGATGTCGTCGGTCCACCTTGCGTAGGTGGACGTCCCATGCTGCGTTTTCCGGTACGCGGCCTCCATTCCAGAACCTTGCGGCCCCTTCGGCCCTATTGCATAGAAAACCTCCTAAAAACCACTAATACTGACTCATAGAGCTTAATGTGGGACAAGAAGTCTTAATAGGCCTCATGAATCGCAAAAAATAAATCTTTTTTATGATATCCCGAATAGATCAGCCAGCCTGGTCGCCCCACCGCCACGGCGGACATTTCTACGGAATGCGGCCAGTTAGAGCAAACTCCAGCAAGTTGGTTGGGCAAGGGCCCGATACTACGGTCTACGGTTAATATCGATGCGTTATCTGCTTCTATTGTTTTTGCTGTGACTAACACTATTGTTTTAGAGCAGTGGTAGGGTTAGATTATGCTGGGAGGTGTAAAAACTTTTTATAAAGCTAGCTGTGAATGTATGGCACAATAATTTATGTGCTTGTAAGTTTTAGATGTGTTTAACGCCCGTGTTCACAAACATTTCTTTGAGGTCTCACAGTTCGCGTGGACGCACAGGGTCACACACAACACTGTGCGTTCGATTTGCTGCTTCACTTAAGCAAACATCGTTTGTGAATACAGGTGTTATGTTAATATCTTTACAGAAAAGACCTTGCTGATTATGATAAGTATTGGTAGACCTATGCCCGTTTTCACCATCAATCACTAATTTTTAATTGACCCCTATGAAAACAATATTCCTGTTAAGTGTTACCATAGGGCCCATAGGGGTCAAATAAAAATTAGGGATTGATGGTGAAAACGGGCACAAGGCTTGTAGTGGAGACCCCGCAACCACCGGTAAGAGGTAAGACCGCCTAAAAGATGGACAGAGGACATCCAGCAACAAGCTGGAAAAAACTGGATGCATGTGGCCGGGGACAGATGTCGGTGGAAGGTTGAAGAGGAGGCCTATATTCGAAAGCGAACCTATTGCATTATCATCATCATCATCATCATTTCAGCCATAGGACGTCCACTGCTGAACATAGGCCTCCCCCAATGATTTCCATGTTGCTCGGTTGGTAGCGGCTTGCGTCCAGCGCCTTCCTGCTATTTTTACGATGTCGTCGTCCACCTTATACAGGTACATTATCTTACACTATTTATAGTTATCATGACGTCCATAGCAACATCTAAGTAGCTTTAAGTTTTAAATCATTTCCATCTGATCATAACGTAAGGAGAGAGCTCTCCTGACCTTCTTTCCTTAATTAAATTGTCTGCTTTTCCCCAAGCAATTAAGAACATGAAAGCGGCAATTCAAAGAATTCAATTTACAAACAATGGGATCACATACAACTCATACATAAAAGTCATACATTCATTAAGCAATCGAGAAAAACGCGTGAAAATTCATCAAAAGGCAATCATATCTACTCGTAAGTATCTGATCGTATGGTAAAGTGCACGCTAATAACACCTTTATTATTATTGGTGTAAGTGAGTAAAATGTATTGCTTGTTGCTTATTATGTTTATGTTTACATAGGGTTGTCACTTACCAGTCTTTTTTAATATAGCTCGACAAAGACATAAATTACAAAGTCTGAAAAAGATAAATATTTTAAAATACTCCGCGGATTTTTTTTTATAAATGGCAGAAACGCACATTTTCCAAAGTTTCGTCGCATTTCGTCCTCTTCTATGCGTCGGGATTATATCCTAAGTATAATTAATATCCAGAGCAAATACTGAAGTGTCCCAGATATGACATTGACAGGAGCACGCTACTATCGATACTGGTTTACTATCAAAACTGGGTTATCTTATTAGTTCTGGGTTTTTCCACGTTGAACAACACTGAAGTGTAATTATGACATTTACAGGAGGGTGCTACTAACATCAACAATGGGTTATTAGTTCCTATTTATGCCACTTGATGTTTCAGAATCGTTGCACTTTACCGAGAATTTTACCCACAACCCTATGTAAGTAATATGAAAGTAAGTTTGTAATTTCATACGCACCAATGGACATACGATTACGCCTCCGTTACGCAAACGACACGCTAATGAGATGCGTCCAACATATTTATTATTTATTATTTGACTTGTAGCAAAAGGTTAAGTTTTACTTCCGACAAGTATTTTTATAAAGTCAAACCTGGATAATTGAGAACTGGATAAGTGAGAAAACTCTATAATAGCCAGGACCCGTCATTTTAAGCTCCCAAAACCTCTATTAGCGAGAAACAGAAACCTCTGTAAGAGAGAGTCGTTTTTCCCTCATAGACCTCCGTAAGTGAGACTGCTACTTATCTTTACCTCTTTAAGCGACAGTCGAGCTTTATTTACAAATTTAACATGTGCTATTTTATAACTCATTCTTAACTTTCGTGGAACTTCCTACCATTGTTTTTGTATTCTCCTCAATATTGTTCCTATTCTATTTCGTGGAACTAAATTTAACTTTATTGTTGTTATTTTATCGCATTCTTTTCAAATGGACACGTGTGCCTGTGTACCGTCCTGTTTGTCAGACTTACTCAGTTTATAGTTTTCAATTGCGAAGGAATTTGTTATAGCTGCGTACCCCTATAAGAGAGAAACGCCACCCATGTACCTGCATTAGCGAGAAACTCGGGTTAGTGAGAAACCTCTATAAGCGAGAATGAGATTGTGCTCCCTTGAACTCTCGCTTATCCAGGTTTGACTGTATTAAACTGCGAATATTGAAAATCATTGAAGACTTTCGTGAGCTGTCAAAATGTGCCTCTCTCATAGATTTTGTTTACCAAGTACCTACATCACTGTTTCCCAAAGTCAATTGAATAAAACTGAAAAGTCAATTGAATAATTTCCATGAAAAAAAAAATTTTAAAATTATGTAAAACATTTGAGTAAGTAAATGTTTAGTTTCTCTGTCTCAAATGGTAGAGAATGGTTTTCAACAATAAGTCCGACGTTTTGACCTTGACCTTTAGGTGTAAAAAATAAATGTCGATAGCCATGCATTACTTATTTAGAATCCTTTACCAATCCTACCTACCTGTTTATTGTCAATAAAATCTTATAATAACAAAATTGGCATCCAAATAGCAATTCGAATCATTATAAAAATAATTCTAATCAATATCTTTTCTGTGTCTGCCTCAGACGACAATGATTAGATCACCAGTTGAAATAAAATCTATTGAGATAGCTAAGAAGTATACTTAAACTACTACCTACTAATATTACTCATCGCACCTTTAGTACACTAACATGAATTCTGTGATTTAGTACTTAAAAATTCTACAAGTTACAGGATATCAGGCTTGAATTAGGAAATTACAGTGAAATATAACTTTTTTTTTTATGTGACAGGACGCAAACGAGCAAACGGATCACCTGATGGTAAGTGATTACCGTCGCCCATAGACACCCGCAGACCCAGGGGCGTTAAAGGTGCGTTGCCGGCCTTTAAGGTGAAGATACGCTCTCTTCTTGAAAGCTTGCAGGTCGTATCCGTCCGACTCTACATTATGTTATGTTATTTCTATCTACATAGAATCTATGCATAGAGGGTTATGTATGCGTTTTTTTCAAGGAGAAGTAGCAATTTTTTTGCTTTATGGCTCTCGCGGATAGAGTATCTGTATATTCCTTAAACGCACATAAAAAGTAAAGTTCAATGCCATAAATAAAAAAAGGATGAAATTTTATTCAAAAATCGTAGAAAGTGAACGTCCAAAGGTCATTTGGCTGACTTGAATTAAAAAAAGTCTGCGTCATTTAAAAAAGAACTCGTTTTTCAAACACGTTCCATTTGTTTTTAATATTTAAAAATAAATTCGATGAATATTCAAAAGTTCAAACAAATGACACTTCACACCAGGGTTGCCAATCTTTGGGAAATTTCCCAAACTGCGGGGAAAGCTAAGCTGATTGGGGAAAATGCTAGGATATTAAAAACATAAATATGAAATACAAGATCTTTCTACTACTCTTGATAAATTTCTTACAATTCATTACTCAAAACAGGAATTAATATTTTAGATAGCCATTTGTATCATTTAAAATTTGGTATTAAGTTTGTCAAATATTCCTTTCCCAAATGAGGGGAAGTAGGACATAGCATTTGGGATTTGGTATAATCACTATCGGCAACGATGTCCACACTCGTTCTAACAAACGTGTTACCTCAAAAATATATGACGTTAATACAGTTTAAACAGTTGGACAAACATATCGTCGAGTTTTGTTTATTAGAGGCACCTACGTAAGTATATTTGGCAAATATGTAATAGGTACTACGCAAAACGCCATGAACTGTTAACAGAAGGCTGTGAAGAAAATTCATAGTAAACAAGGCTTTGACTACATTAAATTCATTTTCGAAGAGTCTTGACCGTTAAGTCCAAGGTTTGGTTCCAAGATGAGACTCACATTAATTGATAAATGATGCAACAAAAGATTATTTGTGCCATCAGACGTAAGGGACTTGTCCCATCACTCCTGTATAACCAGGATCTACAGCTTGGCGCCCAATGAAACCCAACCAGTGAAGGTTGGCCATAAGACCTGTCGAACAATGACTCTAGTAGGTCTAGAATTTACATTTCTAGAGGCATGCGATACTTACATGCGTAACTACATAATTAACTTTTTTTAAAAATAAAACCGACTTCAAATGCGTGAACACAAAAAAAAACTAAAAATTAAAAATATTGCGTATAAAAAAGTTCATCCCCAATTTCCCACCCTTGGGGGTGAAATATTTTCTTCAAATTCGCATGAAACCACCCTTTTGATAATACCTATTCAACAAAAAAAGAATCGTTCAAATTGATTTATAATCGGCGGAGATATTGCGTATAAAAAAGTTCATCCCCAATTTTCCACCCTTGGGGGTTGTTTTTTCTATTATTAAATTAAAATGGGACCACCCTTGAAGTATTACCTATACGCCGAAAAAAGATTTTTTCAAATCGGTTCATAATTGGCGGAGTTATCGCGTAACAAACATAGAAAAAAAAAAAACATACGGGTCGAATTGAGAACCTCCTCCTTTTTTGAAGTCGGTTGAAAAAGGAGCTTTTATTTAATAAAAATATCTAATAGTGATGTTTATTATATTTTTTTATTAAAATCTCTTTCTGTGTGTTGTTGTGACGCCATTCATCTTAATTAGGTACCTACTTACTTTTAAACATGGATATTTCTTCAGCACACTTGTTAATCCTTCTCGTTTCTTTTAAATCATATTGATTTTATGTAATTTACCTGTAACAAAACAAAAACGACATTAGTAATTTCCTTCTTTCACATATTTCCACGAACAAACTTACAAAACAGTAATCAGAACTCCTATAAAACAAATGACATGCATTACTTAGTAATCACAAATATTCCTTTTCATCATTTCTAGTTAACTAAATTACTTGAATTAATGGCGTGGTATAATCAAATTTCGCTTGTGATGCAACCAAAAACAATAAGTTACGTCATATGGCAACATCTTTGTTGTCTATGGTTTATTCCGACTTTTGGACGTAAGGAGTTGTATTGGATTTACACAATACGATGCGGAAATTAATGACTATCGAATAGTCATGTAAAATAAAAAATAAAATAGTAGAAACAATATTGTTAAGTTTTACATGTAGTATGTAGTTAGTCTCTATTAGTACAGTAGTGCACAAATGACAAATTCCCGATAGCACCTGTTAATTTTGATTGTTTTTAATTTAGAATGGTTTAATTTAGTTCAGTGATCGATGGGATCGACACGCCTCAAAAAGTTGTTTACTTTTTAGTTAAGAAGCTAATTTATAAAGCAGGGCTTTCCAAACTGAACAAGATAGCAAAGTCCTAAAGGCGTCACAGTAAATAAAAGCTTATAAAAAAAGGTTTGGGAAGCCTGGTGTGAACATGTGGTAGTAGTATAAATGATATTTTCACTTAATTTACAACTTTAGTGAATGTTTGTAAGCTTTTGGTAGATTACCCTTTGGTTGATTGATAGTAGTGTGCTTGTATAACCTGCGCAAGATTCAATTGTCAACGACATGTCATGCTGCGTGGGCGATTGTGAATCGGACGCCATGTTTTGTACGAATGGCAGTTTAATTGTTTTGCTCGGACAAACAATACGTTGTGCAACTGACAAGGGACCACAATACTTGTGACATTAATTTTCTATTGGTTGACATGTTGATACTAACAATCAAAAGTTTATGTAGTCTTTTTAAAGAGTTGTTGCATTTGCTAAGTGGACCGACGATCTAGCAAAGGAAGCACCTGGATGTAGGCAGCGTGAAGACTGATTGTTGTGTAAATCCTTGGAGGAGGCCTTTGTCCAGAGTACTGGACGTCATTTAGCTGAAACGAACGAACGATTTGACAGTCTTCCTGAATAAATGCTTAGTTCAAGCAAGCTTAGTTTTCTTCCTGAAGAATTAATGCTAAGTGAAGAAAAAAAATGAGACATATGAAGGCTCCATAAGGGGTCATCCATAAAGTACGTCACACGTAAAGAGGGGGGGAGGGGGTCGACAAAGTGTGACATGGTGTGACAAGGGGTGGGAGGGGTCCTAAGTTTCGTGACATCACATTTCAAAATCGAATATATCTAGAGGTACTTATCGCGTAATTTGAAATATAAATTAAACTAAAAAATACCCCCACCACTTAAGCACAACTCCGTAGAAGTCGAAAACCTAGGAGAGTCTTAATGGGCAACCAATGAAGCCATTAAATCAATAAAATCTTTTGTAGGAATTATTTCAGATTTAAAATCTAATTCTACTGGCCTATAATGACGCCAAACGCANCCAATAATGTTTTTCACAAAATCGCTTAAATTGCTTGCAATTGCTAAGTGGACCGACGATCTAGTAAAGGAAGCATCTGGATGCGGGCAGCGTGAAGACTGATTGTTGTGGAAATCCTTGGAGGAGGCCTTTGTCCAGTACTGGACGTCATTTAGCTAAAACGAACGAACGATTTGACAGTCTTCCTGAATAAATGCTTAGTTTAAGCAAGCTTAGTTTTCTTCCTGAAGAATTAATGCTAAGTGAAGAAAAAAAATGAGACATATGAAGGCTCCATAAGAGCAAAACTTTATAGTGTTTTTTTATTACTCTTTTTTTTTAAATTTTAATATTTCACTATTTGTAAGCACTATTTTTAATAGTCCATGCAAATAAATAAATTTTGCTTTGACTTTTGAGTTTTAAGTTGACAAAGAAAACGCACACCTTTTCAGCGACTCTCCATCAAATTGTAAGTAGAATATCAAGCAACATAACACTTAAACTCAATCCTAAAAGCATTTGTCAATCTAGGAAACACTAACATCGATGTTATGAAATCGTCATAAAATATCTAATATGTATAATTTTGCAATTATTTACAAACAGACTTGCACATTGTATAACATGGCACGTAAAATGTGTCACCACGTGCGAGTGTGCAATTACGTGCGCTTGCGCCCGCGCCGGTGGCCGGTGCATCCATACTAATGCAGTTAATGATTACTATGTCTGTCTATTTATAAATGTTACAGTTTCGCAAATTTTATCAAGAAAACTCCTTTCTCTATGATGCTTTAATTAATTACTGAATTACTGTATCTTATGGTTTGAACTACTCAGCTAATAATGAGCCAAATACCAATATTTAAAGAAAAGTGGTGTTATGACATACTTTAATTCTAATTTCCACCTTCCCGATCTTATGAATAGTCCAGTCATTTGGTAGTTTTACCTGGAACGTTTTCGGGAGTAATGAAAATTGGTATTTATATAGATTTCGATGTGCTCTTTACGAATTTCAACTTTGTGACCTCGTATGGTTGCCGCTCGCGCCGCCATATTGGAAAAATACTGCCTAGTAGCAGTTTTTCTTAAATGTTTCCTTTCGGATTAATTTTATGACAAAACATACTTAGAGAAAATTTCCTACTTCTGATGTCTACATAACCTTTTTATTAAATCAATAATTTAGGCGTAGCATAAACACGTGCATTGCAATTGCACATGCAAGTTTATAGCATTCAGACGCTGATTAATTAATTGCAGTGAACATTTAATTGCGTCAAACACATGACTTATGAACTCACTCGGACTTAATTCGATTTGCCTAATCGATTGATTAGTAGGTGTTGGTTAACTAGACTTAAATTTTCTGATTAGATACGGTTGCAATGAATCACTATGTGCTCTATATGTAACTTATACAAATATTATGTACCTAGTTTAGGAATAATTTTCATAAAAGAAAGTTGAATTCTTCAGCAAAGACGAATATTTCAGTTTTGCACGATTTCTCAATTTTATTATTCTCTTTTGTGAATGAATGAATCGTAATTTCTGCGTATGTAGATATTTAAAGAGCATTTACATCTCACAAAGTATACAGAAGAGGAATCTTTTTGGTTAGCATATGAACCAAATGCTTGGGGCTGAATTGCTTCTAAGTCTGCTTTCATATTATTTGCCTTGTGTCTGCTTACTTTTTTGACTCATCCTTACCAGAGTTCAGTCACTCGCTAATTATGGAAATGAGGATTTTACAATGAGATGTTTTGATGTATAACCCTCCCACAAATATGACATACCTATACATCAGTTCAAAGGTCCATGTAAAAGTGCTTATGTTTAAAACATACCTTAATAATGTTATAGTCAAATAATGAAGTTTGGAAATTCTGGAATTGGCTAGTGTCTTCAGATCGTGGTCAGATTCAAACTGAAAGCGTTTTCTGACGAACGCACGATTTAGACGTCATAATAGTAGGCCTAGAAACTGAAATATACTCGTAGAATAGAATTTTACAGATCTAGGTAAAATGAATTAAGTAAGTTCCCTATCTTAGGCTGGAATGCACCATCTCATTTTAACTTTGACAAACGTCAAAAAACAGTCTAACTCCATACAAAAACACAGGTTATCGTTATAGTTACGGTCAAAGTTAGGTGGTGCAGCAACTCAGCCTTAGTGTGGTATAAGTCTATCTTACCAAAATTCAAATTCTGAGTACCTAGGTATTGTGATTTAAGATATTGATAAAACCTAGAATAAAACCAGTCAGTTTGCGAAAAGGCAACATATTGAAACTTTACAATAACACAGTACAAACGACTCTACATTGACGCATAAATAAGTACTTATTCTCTAAAAAACGGAAAAAACATGATTTTTAGTAGGCGACTTGTTACCTATTGACGCACGAATATTCGTCAAAAAACTTAAAACCGTGTTATTTTCATACCTACTGGACTTTAACTCTATAGTTCTCGTCCGTGGCTCAGTAAACGGACATTTCCAAGATGTTACAGAGTGGGTGACCTTTTTTGGCAACTTAGTTTTTTTTTGTATGTATTTGTTGCCTGAATTTGTTGTTGACAAAATAAAGTTATTTTCTTTCTCTGTTATTTCTTTAAAACCCACCCTAGAAAGATTCAGGATTTCCAAGGAGGCCCAACCAGGGGGGACAACAGGATTGCATCGAAATGGGGGGGTTGGAGGCCTCCGTTTCGATGATGGTAGTTAATAGTACTCAGTCATGAGCTATGATACTAATCGCCATGAGTTCAGTCATGAGCTATGATACTAAATAACCCTATTGTAGAGTCCTTTAATACACACCTAACGCCCGTATTCACAAACGATGTTTGCTTAAGTGAAGGAACAAATCGAACGCACTGCGTTCAATCGAACTCTGTGATAAGGTTCATGTGTCACCCTGTGCGTCCACGCGCTCTGTGAGACCTCATAGTAATGTTTGTGAATACGGGCGTAAGTGTACCACAAATAAAGAATGAAGAGGTATGTGGCATTTTCCACACACCTTTTAAGCGGCTTTCCATACGTGATTTACAGATGAAATAAAAACATCATTGTAAGTGCAAAATTTTCACCTGCACTAACGAAGACACATTCCGCCGGCTCTGCAGAAGTTATTTCGTGATAAATATTCCTTTATTGTATTTTATTATCTTTTTGTAAAAGATTGTTCATTAAAATATATTTTGCAGTCGTCTGTGAAACACGTTTCGTGAATAAGGAATATGTTATTTAGTAATAAGTTAGTAAAAGAAAATCGTGTAAGTGGCATATCAAACACAATTGGTAAAAATACAAAACACAAAAAGGATTTAAATACTTTGTTTGTATTATAATTTGAAAACCAAGAGTATGTTGTTTGCCTACGTCAATTAGAAACTGAGTAAAAAAAACGTAAGCAGTAAGCACCTTGGTAGGTTCTCGATGGATTTCTTAACCCAATTTTTTTGTTAGTTTATAAGTAAAAATAAGTATTTCACTTCTCTAAAGTAGAAATGTCTAACATGAAAAAATCACTTATTTCTAAAGATGGCTCCAATAAAACCCTGTGAATGCACACTAGCCCATTATTTTCATTTTATTTAAAATCAGCATTATAATAATAGTCTCAAGTTCAAATGAATAATCAAAAATAGATATTATAAATATCTATTTTTGTAAAAGATAAAAATACTTGACAGTTTTAGAAGATTCGAGTATATCAAACTTTCATTTATATTCATTTTCTGCTCGTAATTGGAACAAAACGACACAGGTTTTGTAACCTTGCCGGCAAGTAACCTTACGTGATTTTCTCGTACGAGTTTTATAACCTAGAAAAATACATGTTTACCATAGTTTTTGCACATAACATTCTCTGATGCAACAGAGAAAGTTATGGAGAGATAGAATTCATAGAATATACCGGTTTAATGCAAAAATATAGAGCAAATAGAGCAATTGTTGGTTTGTACGATAACACAGTTGCGGTCGGCTAGGTATTACTACGAAATTAGAGAAATGAGGTACAAAGATATAATTGCACGGAATTCCTTGTTTGGAAAATGAAAATTGCGGGTAACTTTCAATTTTGATTTGACGTAGAAATTGAAATGAGTTTTAACGTTAGCAAGTGATTTAAACAGTCTGTCTGTACCTACTTTGAACGTTTACATTTGTATTGGAAATAACATTAAAAAGAAGTGATTAAGAGTAGAATGAGGCCTCAGTATTTAGCACAGATATTTTAATATACCTACATGTAAAAAGTAACAAAACAATTAAATACAATTTGAATCGTTTGGTAATACACGTCATTATCGTTCAACTTTTGTTCCAATCGAAGTTCGATTAATACCTATTTCGTATTGTTTTTTTAAAATTGGAACATTATTTAGTATTTTCTTTTTCTTTTGTTTCTTTTAGGAGTGGCTGTTTGCGTAAGTGTTTAATAAAAATAAAATAAACAAAAGATGCGCGGAAAAAACCTCTAATCAACTGGTCTAAATCAAAGATTTCATTGATTTTCTTCTAGCATTATTTTAACTACCAACTGGCATGCAATATAATTGAACACGTTATTGAATCATTATTTAAACCTATTAAGAAATACATAAGTTTACACGTAAGTGATAATTATTTCACACGTTATTATTATTGTCGATGAAACTAACAGTAATATTATTAACAAAGACGTAATTAATTTGTGAAAAAAATCATAACAACAACAACAACAACTCGTAAACAAATTAATATTATGTGATTGATTAATAAAGGCATGGTATCGGTGATGAAGTTGTTAAAAGGAAAATATTAGATATTTTTTAAATGGCATCCTTAGAGTATTTTTTCAGTAGCTTTACTATTAAATAGGTGTGGGAACGGCACGGGAGGAGTGACATTGACATATGACAAATCTGAAGTCTCGCTGACGTTTCACCATCACAAATCACCCTCTGGTGTCGCTCCCATAGGTCAGGCACTGTCTCAGTTAAACGCTACCTATAGTTTAATACAATGACTGGGACATGAGAGGATTGCCCTAAAGACCATATTTTTACAGACTTATGTCTGGGACAAGAGAGGATTGCCCCAATATCAATTTAACGCTCAACGACGCACGGCAAATGCCGAGTTGCCAAAACCAGCTCGATCTGTTTCCACTAATTACCACTTAATTAAAATTGCCATACGGTTTTTATTCGCGTTTCAGTCCGGTCTTGTTCAGCACACTTTCACGTATGTTTTTACTATGTGGAGACAAAAAATCATATTATTACTAGCTTCTTGATACAGTTTCACCCGCGTGTGGGGCCGTCCATATATTACGTCATTCTAAATTAGGGGGGGGGGTTATATAGTTTATTGTTCACGTACAAAAAGATTATTTCTAAAAAGAAATTTCTTCTAGCACACCTAGTAAGTGAGACTGCAAATGTGAGAGGCGGCTAAGGCGCGTACAATACTAAAATAACTCATAATAAACATACATAATGCAACATAGATTTACACAAATACAGTAATAACAACAGATAAAATACTTTAACAATAATATTTTATTACATAGGCTTCGCCCGTGGTACTTACATGTATTATACATACAGTGTGAGTCACGTTAAAGTGTACATATGAAAATAGGTGAAACTAGACCTATTTTTATCGACAAAAAAGAGGTCCAAAATTTTTTGAGATTTTTTTTTAATTTTTTATATAATTTTTTTTCTTCCAGTTATTTATTGTAAAGAAATCGTAAATCGTAATAATTTTTAAACTAAGAAGTATATCCTGATCAAATAAAAACAGTAATAATGCTAAATAATAGGCGATACTAAAAAAATACATAAAATACTCAGAAAATGCCAACAAATAATAAAAAAATATACTTTTTGAAAAAAATCTGCTTTTAAGTACGTGTTTTTTTGATAAAATTCTCCAAAAAATGCCCCTATAACAGGTAGTTTTTATTACTTTGTATTATTTTCTATCGTATTACCTTTGTAAAGTCAAAAATCGCATGTCTCTATCCCTATCACAACATTTGCTATGATCGTTTGAACAAAGGCCTGCAACAACATTATTATCCGCTACAGGTAGGGACAATTTTAATTTAAATAAAATGCTTATTTTACTTCGAAATCTTTTGTTTTTATTTGAAATCTAACTTGTATTTATCAAAATTACAAATCTAGACCCATTTTCAGTTTCGTTGTTAACGAAGCGTTGAATGGCGCACCCGGAGAGGCTTAGTTCAAACGATCATTGCAAACGTAATGATATCGATAGAGACATGCGATTTTTGGTTTTACAAAAATAATACTATAGAAAATAATACAAAGTAATAAAAACTACCTGTTATAGGGGCATTTTTTGGAGAAATTTATCAAATAACCAAAAAAACACAAATTTAAAAGCAGATTTTTTTCAAAAAGTATCATTTTTTATTATTTGTTGGCATTTTCAGGGTATTTTATGTATTTTTAGTATCGTTTGTTATTTAGTATTATTACTGTTTATATTTTATCAGGATATACCTCTTAGTTTAAAAGTTATTACGTTTTCTTTACAATAAGTAATTGGAAGAAAAAAATTCTATAAATAAAAAAAAAAATAAAAAAAAAGCTTTGACATCTTTTTTGCCGATAAAAATAGGTCTAGTTTCACCTAATTTCATATGTACACTTTAACGTGACTCACACTGTATAAACCTTCCTTAAGAATCACTCTATCTATTAAAAAAAAAGGTGATTCTACAGGGTGTTAGGTAAATGGGTATATGAGCCGACACTAGCCCATGTTAACATAGGCATATAAATGGTATGGTGAAGTCAGAAAATTGATATCTTCATTTTAATTATTTTAACAAATCGGATTTTATAAAATTTATTTTGTATGAAAATTAAAATAATTAAAATAAAGATATCAATTTTCTGACTTCACCATACCATTTATATGACCATGTTAACATGGTCTAGTGTCGGCTCATATACCCATTTACCTAACACCCTGTATAACCAAGTGTTTTAATTTTGTAATGACGTCAATTTTGGGAGAAGGGGGGGGGGGTCATTAAGATGTGACGATTTGATGATTGTAGGGGGGGGGGTCTAAAATCTGAAAAAATCGATGACGTAATTTATGGACGGCCCCTGTGTGTAGTTCTGACACAAAAAGTATTTGTCGCGAGCGAGTCTCATTTTAAAACATTTCAAGTATCATTTTTCTGACAAAAAGTAGCCCATGTTCTTTTCCAAGATCCGATCTATCCTTATACCAAAATTCATCAAAATATGTTTAGTGGTTTAGGCGTGAGATGGTAACAAAAATACAAATAGAGTTACTTCCATATAAAGTATTGGTTTTTAATCAGTGAATGGACGCGTACGGAACGAATTTTAATGGGTATTTCCTGTAAAAAATTGTAAATCAAAGCAGTGAGTAATTAAACACTACATAGGCCTATAATAATTATTTTTTGCAGTGTTTATTTCCGATTCTTTACCATAATTAGCAGAAAATACGTTTTACTTTTTCACTTTTACCTCAGAAAAACTATACCTTATTAAGTGAAACTTTCAGCGTATCTAATTTATTTATGTTATTTTTAATTCCCGATATTCTAGTTGTAAAAAATCTCTAATAGGCAGTTCTTTGATAGACTGTCCAACTCATATTATTTCTGTTGCAAATTCGTACTTATTGTAAGTGTTTAGCTTATTGTGTGTACACATAGGAAGCATTTGCATTGTAAAGAAAATTAACAAAATAATTATTACTTTTCCAAAATGTGGGAAAACAATTGAATGTAACAATTCTCTGTCATTACAAACACATCTTTATTCATGTAGTAATTAGATAAGCAATTACTCGATTACTTATTCGATTATTAATCGATGCAGTGGCTCGATTCGTTCCCAATGCGTCTTGCGTGCAATCGATTGATTCGCGATAACATATAGAATCGATTACATAATCACCAGTTTCGTGGGTTACATAGTAACTAGGTAATGGTACAGCATACGTAGTTAAATGCTAATTAATTAGAAAAAAAGTTAACTGTTACTGCAGGTGGTCAAGTCTGTGATTCTCATGGATAGCTGGAAAGAAGGAATGAAACAAGGAATCTTTTTCCTCTTCCAGCTTTAAAAGGGGTTGATAAACAAGCGACATCATAAAGGTAGCTGGAAGCGCTGGACGCTGGCCGCTACCAACCGATCAACAAGGAAATCATGGAATGCTGATAATGATGTTAAATAATTAGGTACTTTTCTGTCNTTTCAAACTGCTTAGGTATGTTATGTCCCTTTTTGCAAACTTTACAGGAGGAAATAACCGTTTATTTTTCATAGTTATGGTACCTACTAATTAAAGTATAATGATGTCTAATTGAAATATAATCATTTATTTCAATTTTGTTTCAGTTTGAAATTATGCTGACGATAATTATTATTATTCTGTATAATGAAATATTTTCTTTTTTAAATTCTGTTTTGAAACACAAAATAAGCATCGCAATTTTTTTCGATCTGCGTAAATTAAAATCGAGTTAACATTCCCGTAGGCAGTTATGTTAGAATTGGCAGCGCTTCGCATCTGTATTCTGAGCGCACTTTGGTATCGGGCAGAAGCGCGGGCGCGCGGCGAGAGGCGCGTTGTCTCGCTCTAATGCTCAAGGTCGTTCGGCCATGTAATCGCCTTAACGAAGTTAACATTTCTATTAACGGATTAACTTTTAAGTTAACTTTAAAAAATGTTAACGGACTCGTTAACTTCCGTTAAATGATCCTAAGTCCGTTAATCGTTAATCCAATACCTACTATTTACCAAAAAGATACAGCAGGCACGCTGAAAAACACTAGAAAAACGCGTTCTGACAAGTACGTTCGGGCTTCCAGAACTTCCAGAACCCAAAACAACAGTTTTTGTAACCAGAAAGAAACGATATAAAAATGCAATTTTTTTATTTATTTACAAGCTTTATATTATTATTGACTTCACTTGTTAGTAGGTATGTGTGGGACAAATCTTGCAACCGAATTTAAGACCAGTTCTCCTCAACCGATTGAGCTGCAATTTGGTATACTTATGTAAGTACGCTGAAAATGCAATGTCGTGGTACCATTGAGCTGGTCTGATGATGGAGTCAGGAGGTGGCCATAAGAACTCCTATATGAAACGGCGGAATCGCATCGAATTTGGGTTCGTTGGATTTGTCTTTTCGAGCACTTTAGTACTAGATGATGTCCAGGGTCCTGATGATGGAGTCAGGAGGTGGCCATAGAAATTGAAGGGGTAAGTGGACAAAGGTTTTAACTAACAAAATGAGTTATGAGTGTTTGAAAATGTTAATCTGCTCATACCACATTTGAATCCTGAAATGTATGAATGCTTGTCAGATAACACCTTTGTTAAGGTTTGACACGTAACAAAATTACGTGTTTTGAGCTCATTAGTCGATTTTATCATCACTTAAAACCTATGTTCATGCAAAAAAGTCGATTCTTCAGTTTTGTCAGATAACACCTTTGTCCACTCACCCCTTCAATTCCTAAACGAAACTGTGGAAACTTATCGAGTTTGGGTTTGTTGGATTTGTCTTTTTGAACACATTGGTGCTAAATTGTATTGTAATTGAACCAAGGCTCTGAGATTGAGATACTATAGATAGACTAAGAGCTGGTGAACGCCAGACCAACGTCATTTTATAAAAGCTGAAAGTTTGTCAGCGTATGCTCTCAATATAGGTTAGAATGTTGGTGGATTATGAAGTTTGGGTCATCGTGGCTTTGGCAACTATCCTAAAAAATCTGTCTGGCAAGGAGTTGGAACTGTCAAAACTGTCTGGCTAAAAAGAGGAATAAATTCCATGCGCGATACAAGCTTTCGAAATTATTTGAACCTTGCATACAATATTTTTTTTCGTTTTATTATACTTAATAAGTTAACGGATTAACGATTAACGTTAACTTGCGTTAAATCTTGCTAAATGTAACGTTTTAACGTTTAACGAAGTTAATTTTTTTATTAACGGTTTAACGATTAACGAAGTTAACTATTTGATTAACGGTGCCCAGCTATGGTAACTACTCCAAGTACGGAAGTCTATTTAATTATTATGATCAATCAACCAATAATTAAAATTACTGCATATCTTAATTATTATCATGCCTAAACTCATTATTTAAAAAGGTGTAATAAGAATAGCTATTGGCTGATATTTAATTTATTTAATCTACACAATAATAACAGTTATTTATTATTTTACTGCTGTTTTCCATGAATAAATAAATAGATTATGTACCTTAATTGCGTTTGAAACCTTTGGTACGAGTATGTTCGATTCGATCATCTACAATGAGGGCTATCGTTTTAGCGCTCACCAGTTAGCGCCACTGTAGAGTGAGGTCCTGTCACTTGCTAGTAGCGAAGACAGTGGCACCAACTGGTGAGCGCTAAAGTGGTAGGAGGACTATCGCATTTGCACTCATCAAGATGGCACCACTGTAGAGTAAGGTCCTGTCAATCGCCAGGGGTGCCAACTGTTAAGTACCTATAAAAACGATAGCCCTCATTACATGGTATACATCAGAAATCTATTTTTGAACTGATTCTCGCTGAATAGTTAACTAACGCCCGTATTCACAAACATTACTATGAGGTCTCACAGTGCGCGTGGACGCACAGGGTGACACACGAACCAATCACAGAGCTTTATTCAACGCTGTGAGTTCTTTCTGATTTACTTGTGAATACAGGTATTTAAGCATTCGCACCACAGGCACAGTGTGAACTTGTGAATCGCCCAAATGGTATTTTTGAAGAGGTCTTGAACTTTTTCAGTCGAAATTGGACGAAAACGGAAACCGTTCAATCTCTTTTGGATATTTTTTTATCACTCAGACTAATTTTAACTAGCTTTTGCTCCCGGCTTCGCCCGCGTGAAATTCAGTTTGTCACATATCGTTATAAAATAGCCTTTAATGTTATTGTGATGTATAAAATCAATAACTGTAAAGCTTCATGAAAATCCGTTCAGTACTTTTTGCATGAAAGAATAACAAACATACATCCATACTGTATTGTACACCTTTATCTCCGCCATTAGACCATTATTTGGCTCGCCTACGCACACAGCACGACCTGCCCGCACCACGGTCGGACGCCGAATGCCCCCACCGCTGACTGGGCTGTGACGTATGCGCTCGAGACAAATGTCTATACACTACACATACATACTTTCGCATTTAATAAACAAATAGTAGGAGGAAAATTTGCAGTTTCTTTTGGCGTAGGAGATTTACATTCTTGATCGATGGTTTGAACAATAATAATAAGAAATAAATAAATCTTTGCACAATTTCACACAGCGCCAAAGTAAACAATTTACTTATATATGCTAGTGTTATGGGTGCTAGCTTAACGGATATACTAGGTAGGTACTTATATACTTTTTTAAATACATAATGTACATATTATGTAACACGAATTACTGTCAATTAACATGTCTAGAGGTGTTTATTAAAACTGCAATATCTATTAGTAGTAGTACTACAAAATAATAGAAGTGTCAAAAGTCTGGTTCGTAATTAACACTACAAGGAGGTGACCATGTGGCACATCAAGTTGTAGAGTCTTATACTCTTGTAATAGATGACAAATTGCAATAAAAATATTTGTGGTGTTCACTGTTCAAGGACGGATGTGAATACGGATGTTATAGTACGAAATAAAAGACTAAAAAATTGAGATCCTCCTCTTTTTTTAAGTCGGTTAAAATGTAAAGCTACTTTAAAGCTTTTAATTTAAACATGACAAACCATAGAAACTGGCAAATGAAATCTTGAATTTTGGATATGTAATAGAAATTATTTTCGTATTTCAGGCTATGTTGCACCCACCTTATTGTAACCGAACAATAATCTGTGCTTTTTGTATGGAGTTTGACAGATTTTTGACGTTTGTCAAAGTTAAAGTAAGATGGTGCAACTCAGCCTTATAATGTGGGAAAAGGGACTGAAAGAATAATGACGTAGGTTTTAAATGAATAATACGATTATATTATGTGCTAAAACGTAGATAAAATACAACAATGGCGTATAATACCTGCCTAAAACAATTTCAGACCAAAATAAATTAAAAAAATTGGACCAAATAATTAGAATATCTTTAATGATAGATCGCCCGGTGCTTTGTCCTGCTGGAAGCTCTTCTGGAAGGACTGGTCTTTTGTTCTAAACGTCCTGCCAGAAGATTATCGCAAGTCCTGCCCGCAGTACGCAATTTGTACGTGTTTGCTTGCTGGTCCTTCCAGCAGTACGGTGACCTTCAAATTTGAACTCATCCTCACCAGAAGTAGTAAACACTTGGTTAGTGTTTATTAAATAAAAAGTCATGTCGTAGAATCATTTTGTTTAACCAGTATTTTACTTTTCTTAATATATTATAAACTTGTTTATCTTCTTTCAACTTAACTAATAGGAACTATAATAAGGAACTTTAAATTAATTACTTTGGTACGTCACTTTGTATTAGAAATTACACCTATCACTTACAAATACACAACAAATTAAAAACAAAAACAAGAAATAAATTATAAATGTTTGATTAGGCTGGAATACTTCACATTCATTATAATATTATCGCCAAAATGTTGCCGACTCCACGCCCGGCGCGTCAAAATGTGTCGCGCGAGCGCGAACGCGCTGCCCCCGTGTATACTCGTGCGCCATCGGGCTCCGACTAACGGTTAGTCGCGTTTTTCGATCTTGGGCACTATTGGGTGAAAGAGAGAGAAACACTCTATTTTTTCGTGTAAATTTGAAATTTGTACAATGTATACTTACGAAACTGTGATCTTTTAATTTTGCGTCCTACCGGAAGTACTTTAAGTCCTGCTGGCAGGACTCCGGGCGATCTATCATTAAGGAACATAAGGAAGTTGTAACATCTCTAAAATAAAACACATTGTAGGCAGTCTAACCGTCTCTACTCTACATTGTATTCCACTACTACAATAAAACTTTTTATTGTAGCAACAACGCTAATAATAGCCTTATGCAGTAGATAGATAGATTGGAACTAGGTACTATAATTTCCTTACATTAAGAAAATACTATGATATTGTTTATGTTATCTACCTAACATAGTATCACATCGTAATACTCTTATCTATATACATTTTATCTTTCAAATGTAATAGCGTTATAGGTTTAGTTAGTAACATGCTTGCTACTTTTAGTATCTTTCTTTTATTTTTGTATTGTATTTTGAGTTTGATTCAACATGGAAATCATGGGCGTCTAAAGTATTAAACGGTTATTAACTTTTGTACTAATTATATCAAAATATACTTGGACATTACAATTTACAACACACTACGCCTCTACTAGTCCCAAACTAAGCAAATCTTGTACTATGGGTACTAGACAACTGATATAAACATACCTACTTAAATACTTTTTTTTATAAATACATTACATAATACATATAGATAAAAACACTCATGATCTTAATAATATAGGAATAAATAAACGCAAATTAAATGTTGCAAGAAGCAAGTAGTTTTTCGACCGACACCTCTTTTTTGTGGGTATCTAATTCAGGTATTTTTAAATACTAAGTTGTGCTGTTTACCTGATAAACAAAACCGTATTTGTACAATGAATTTGAATGTAACCTTGGAAACAGTTGTAATGTACCAGATACATCTATTTTTATTCATTTCTACGTATACTAAACGTATTGTACCTACTAACAAAACTCATATTATCTTTTTACTTTCAGATGTTACCCCGTAACAAATGAATGAAATGTTTATAAAAAAATAACATGTACCTTTCGTAAGTTAAGAGGTATGACTGTGTTAGGTGTCTAATAATGTTAGTCGGTCTCCAGTAATGCCTATCCAAATTTTTAATCAAGTTGCAAAAGATTTTCAAATAAGTAGATGAAAAAGAAATGTTTTTGACTTAAAACCCATCAAGTCGTTTACGACAATAAGGAATACATAAATATTTATACTAGTACACACGTCCACTGCTGGACAAAGGCCTCAAGGCCCAAGGATTTGCACAAAGACCGGTCCTGCTCCTGCGCCGCTCGCATCCAGGCACCTCCGTCTTTCGGCTGAAACGAACGAACGAACACACTTATAGCTTTACCCTCCTTTCTACACTCGGCTATAAACAGAAAAACAATCAGCGCCAGACCAATTTCATATAATTGCATATGATCCCGACTGTAAGCAAATTGCTAAGTGATTATCAAGCGCACACGCAGTCGAAAACTACGCGCTTATTCCTAGTGAGTAAGGTCTAAAATTGCAAGCTCTAGATTCATTATAGTTGCCAGGGTGTAATGTTTTATGTCACGTGTTTATTCATAAGTAATAAGGTCTAAAATTGAAAGGTACTGGGCATAATGCATAGAATTAGATTGTGAACAGTCATTAGGCAGTGTCAAGGCTCGCCCCGTGCCCTGCCGTCCTCTGCAAGGTTCCAGCACTATGTTCTAGATAGAACTGTCGATAGTTTTGACAGTTGGACGTATATTCTAAATCGTTTAAAATTAAATTTTCCTACCATCATGTGGGTTGTACCAACTACTGAAGCTCAAAAGTGCCTTAAATAGCTCAGTTGGACGGGCCAAAGTGTCAAAATATGTCCGCTCCTAAACACAGAATTTAAGATTTGAAACATCAGACTGATTTATTTATTTAGTCTTAAACGCCACATTAATTAATACATAAGGCGAACTTATAAGCCATGCCATAAGACATTCTGATACAAGCCTAAAACAACGTCCTAGTCAAATTGGGAACATGGACACGACGCGTTATTTTTTGTAACACACTTTGTGAAAGTTTTAAACCCTCGATGTAAGACTGATTGGCTGAATTTCATTAAAATTAATACTTGCAGAAATATTCTAGAATTACAGAAATATCTACCTACATACTTGAGTAGTTTTCTGCTTAAAAATGAACAAGTTTTTAATGGTGTGTACCTACTTAGAGATTTATCGATTAATATGATACACATCACATCACTAGTCGCAATTATCTTGTGCTCAATACAACCATTTTAATCTAAATCTAACTGATTATTTTAGTTTTAGCACAAACGGAAATACATTTTCTAATAACACAATTTGAACCAATAATCTGCGAGTACCAGTCGTAAAATTTTTGTTACAGTATAATTTTCTACAATTACAAGTCGGAAAATAGAGTAATTAAAGGATTGCAGTACATACTATATTGTACTATTATTATTTCTGTTTTATTACCTTTATTCATATTATTTCTTTCTTAGTTTTCTTACAATGTAAATTATAAAAAAAAAGTAAAAATACATTATAAAAAAATCTTAAAACTAGATTATCCGCCGGCAGCGGAGCAGGACCCAAGCTACCGGTGGTCAGGGTCACAGGCTGAGGAACCTCCGGACAATGCGTGCCGTGCTGAGGATCACCGCCTTTTGCATCTGACCCTTGAGCCAACCATCCAGCGAGAGCTTCTTCAGATGTTGGTCGAAGCTCTTCGCTATTAGCCCGTTTGCCGAGACAACTATCGGGACAATGATCGTCGAGTCAACATCCCACATGGCGGTCACCTCGTGGGCCAAGTCAAGATATTTGTTTTGCTTTTCCTTCTCGGCCTTCACGAGGTTTTCGTCATGCGGGATGGTGATGTCAACAAGCACTGCCCGACGTTGGGATCGGTCAACCACCACAATATCAGGCTTATTACAGACAATAGTCCTGTCTGTGATGATAGAACGGTCCCAATAGAGCAATGCATGACCATTTTCGAGAACTGGCACCGGCTGGTATCGGTAATAACTAATAAGGCGTCTCAGATTCAAGAAGGCCGTACTGAAGAGCAAGTTGCTGATGGATGATTCTGGCTACTAGGTTATACCTGTGCAAATACTCACCGTTAGCAATGCGAACAACCAGAAATTATATGCCAGAGTGACTCTCCGGAACGGTGGCATGCTCGACAAATGTCGACCGTATCGTACTTCAGGATATATTTTCGGTTATTTCGATTATTACCTTTATCATTATTTTACTCTGTTTTCTTTTTTTTTGTCGTAAACCACTCAATGTTTTCAAAAAGGTCGTATACCACTGTTAAAATAAACAAATATTCTGTTTATCCTTTTAATGGGATTAAACATTTCCTGATGGATCTAAATAAAAGGGCAGACTACAAGTAAAGTGTATGATCAAATTTGTAATTGTTTATACCTTTTTATACACTTGTGAAATTATTAATCACAGAGGTATGAGAATCAAAACTTGCTTAATGCGTTAAGTAATTAAACACACATTTATATTTGTAGTTATCATAGCCGTGTCATAAAACTATGAAGGTTTGAATAATTATCATCTTAGAACTATAAACCTAGTCGGACCAGACTGATTGCTAATATTTTTATTTACATTCGAAGTTTTACTAGCCATTCTTGTAGAGTTGTCGTAATTTTTTTTTTTTTTTAAAAGATTATTACCAATTTGTATTGCCCAAATTACTAATAGTCCCATTAGCCCCTCGTGGTAAGCTAAATAAGCTTGTGTTACGAGTGGGCTCACCACAATAGTCGAGCGGCGGTGGGATTCGAACCCGCGTTCCTCGTATCTCGAGTCGGCCACACCGACCCCTTCACCGTTCGGCTATCGTGGTTATAAATGTTATTTTACATTAATGGCCACATAAATCTAAATCGGGTGACCGTTTCTTGTTTTTCCGTATTATGGGAGACACATGAACTAACTAGCTAAGGGTTTTTATAGCATCTTTTTTTTTTTTTTTTTTTTTTAACCACAACGAGGAAGCTCTTGGCCTGTATCTCCCCTGATGGTAAGTGACGATCAGGCCGAAGGTGGAAGCGCGCTTCANAACCAAAGTCTACTTTTTAAGAAAATTAAATCATTTTTTTTTTTTTAACCACAACGAGGAAGCTCTTGGCCTGTATCTCACCTGATGGTAAGTGACGATCAGGCCGAAGGTGGAAGCGAGCTTCACCCGGAATCCTCAACCACGGAGGAACTGGCTATCTTACCTCTTACTGCCGGAACACAATAATGCTGTGAACATTGTTGTTATGGCGACAGACTTAGGTAAGATGGTGGTAGCTAGCCAGGCGGACTTAGAACAAGCCCTACCACCAACCAAACCGAACAGAAAAATCTGCCCCCACTGGGAATCGAACCCGGGACCTCTGCGTCTGAAGAAGGTGGTCTTACCACTAGACCACAGAGGCGGTTAATCTGAAATGTTCTTGTGGCTTTAATATTATTATGTTTGCACAGGTACCTTTATTATGCACTTAGGAGGAGGGTCTCTTATGCTCTGACCACGCTGCTTGGTAAATACATAACATAAGTAAATAACTTAAGAGGAAACTGTTGTATGACCCTGTGTTGAAAATGCGAATAAGTTTGTGCAGGGATGACGGACATTGGTAACAAAACATTTTGAGCATAATCACCGATCGAAAAAAGTTTAATTATCATCGAATCTGCGACAATAGACTTCTCTTTCACTGTTTTTCCCTTTTTTCTTGATATTGTTTGTTTTAACTGTAACTATAACGATAACCGTTGCTTTTTGTATAGAGTTTGACAGATTTTTGACGTTTGTTAAAGTTAAAGTAAGATGGTGCACTGCTAGAGAAAAATAATTGTATGAATAGTCAAAAGATCCTCCAAAGCTTATAAAAAGTGTCATAAGTAGTTTTGTTAATGCTATTTGTATTTACCAATCATTGAAACATTACAGCAAGTGTAAGATGCCGTGCAAATAATGATGTAAGCAGTTACGTCACACGATGACGCAACAAGGCCGCGGCCTTCACTCAAATTAAAAAATAAAACGACACAGCAACAAGGTAAAAAACATAAACAAAATTCATATAAAATCAATCAACTCTACGTACAACTAGTAGTAGTTTTTACAACAGTGATGTTATTACCCTATAAATTGACGTAAAACCTTATAGCGTTCATAAAAGTAGTTTGACTACATGGTATATTTTTTTAAAATCAAAATGTGCCTTGGAATAAAATGTAGGTGCAAACAATGATCACAACCGTTAACAGAATAATTAATTAAATATTAATCATCTTTAATAATTTATCGAATACTGAAACCTGAAAAGATGCAGCCTAAATTATTGGTAACTCACATTTCTATGGGTACGTTCATTTTTTATAGCAAAGAGACAATATCTACAACAACGTTACTTGTAGACAAACATTGATGAGTCACCGTTAATTATTTTAGCAAAAATAATATAATTAACAAAATTACACACTGTTGCAATTGCATCAACACATAATAATCCCTAAAAAGCGTCATTATTAATAAACAATATAATTACTTAAATGTTACAAGAGTAATTGTTAATAATATCTTGAGAATCGTCGCGCGTTTATGTCTAATGTATGTAATTTGCAATGACATTATTTTTTATGGAATAATGTGATATTAGACCGTCAGTTATGTGTATTTCTTTTATACTTTGTAGTTTATTAACTGTTTAGTTTAATGATACTCTTAAATGTTTGTGGTAGCATTCATAGTACTACGAAGTCAAGTAAATATTGTAATGGTTTCAAAATTAACAATGAATACATTTAGATCCGTAAACAAAATTATTATTTTTTATTGTCTAAAGTTACAGAGGAAAAAAATTGTGTGCTTGAAACTCGATTCAGACTGATTCAAAAAGAATCATCTTCTTAAGTGAGATTGACTCAAGAAAAGGAGCATAATTAAATTCTACTCGTAATTTAATTGACTGTCATGACAGTATAATGTTATAGGGGGGGCCATAGAGATTTGCCATAAAACTATATTTCTACATACTAAACTAAGTATAGCATGTCGTAACGTCACTCATCTACCTCAAGAACATACGTTATCAACTAATTACCCATTAATTGTCAAAATAGTCACTTAAGTGCATACGCCACGCTAACATAATCGCCTCTACGGCCATCCCTCGTGGGAAAACGTAATTATAAATAATGAAATTACCTAAAATAGCTTATTTTAATGACTAAGTGTACAAGGCTAAATCATTTTTATGGGCCATTATGTCTGTCTTCCTTATTGGTGTGACAACCCTAGCTTCTTTAACCCTTAGCACATAATAAATTCCACTATTTAGTGACAAGGATTATGTTCATCAATTTTGGATCTTAGTTAGATAGAACTTTAAGGTTGATAATAGAGTGTGTTTGTGTTATTGTTTTCAGCCACTTAGCCCCGACATGGTGACACCACAACCTTAGTACCATAACAAATGACAGCTGTTTACTAATATTGTTGCTAAATTGACTAGGGTTGCCGGCGCCATTTAATATTAATGACTTGGTAGAAACACTGCTAATGATGACATTAGAAGTTGTTGCAGATGGTAATTAAGTTAAAATGTTGTTTTGCACGTGTCTTTTTCTAATGCGTTAGCTTAGTTAGTTAATTAGTAGGGTTAGCGCTAGCGTCAGGATCTGATGGATTTTACGGAGCTTCGGTACGGGTCTATCTGTTACTGTCGCTCTTATTGCCATCTCGCTTTGCGCGAGAGTGATGGAAACTTTCAAATCATCGGATGTTGTGGGGGGAGTAACCCCATTGATCCCTCTTGTTTATGAGACAGTGGCAGCTGGATCTGAACCCAAACCCGTCCCCCGGACACGGCCTGAGCCGAGGTCCGAGCCTACCGTTGGCGCCATCAGGCCGCGTCCGTAGTCCCCTCGATCGGGCCCACTAGAGTGAGCCCGCCGTAGGCTGGACTTTGGTCCAACACCGCGATGGGCAACCTTCTAGTTGGGTTCGCCACTGATCTCTGATGACGATCGCCAAACGGCTAAAGTACCTTCTGTACTCGCCACTCTGCCCGGTGAAGCTGGAAAAGCTCTTCAAGGTACCAGCACGCGTCCCTTAAAAAAACTGGATCTGAAAATTCAGAAATGGAGTTAGAGAGTTGCCTAAAGCTTGCAGAAAAATATGAAAGCACAAATGATAAGTAAATTATATGTGTTGACCTGCGATCAGAGTAACTAATTATGAGGTTTCGGTATTAAAACGTACTGAAACTGTCAAATGTAAAACATCGGACTTAGTTTGAACCCTTGAGTCTACAGTTACTATTACAAATCAAATCAGTCTAAGTACCAGCGCAAGCACACGTTCTTTCGTTCCAATGCTTAACTCCAACCCGCCTCGTTAGCAAAGTTCTTGGAAGTAATTAATTACACAACCACATCTATAATTATTGTGAAGAACACTGTCTTAACCCAAAGACTTCTGAGTACAAGACAAGACAAACTGTTCACAGTAAAAATTGTGACTTACTAAGATTGTGAATTGGCTGTCACTACTAAGAAAAAAGCCTTATTATAATGTAGTAATAATGGCCTATAGCACATTTTTTATGCATAATAAGGCAGGTATTAATAGAAAACTTTATGCTACTAGTGTACGACCTAATATTAGATATCCTGAAATCTGGCAGATAGCAGTGGCAGTGGTTCCTGAAGTACAGCAGCAGTCTCAAGTTCAAAATTAAGTGAAGCCTCTGATACATAACCATCTCTAAAGAATAAAAGATATCTTTCTATCGTCCAAAAGCGCTCATTTGTCCGACGTAAAAGATTAAATTATATCAAATTAACGGGACCATATCTAGAGCTAAAGCTCGTCTCAAGACCATGAATAATTCATTGTGAAAAAGTTGTTAGTCCTCAATTGAGACAAGGTTCCATCTCGCTCGAAGCGCTTCGATTATGCAACCTTTTCAACGTTAATAGTAGGGAATTTNATATACCATTCATTACAATATATTCCAAAAGACAATTGACGAACGCTGATTTGCGACCCTTCTGACGTAGAACTTCATTTGTTTTTCAAAGTTCATTTGGATAGGATTACAATTTACAATCAAACATTGTAGGAAATTCGCTGTCAATGTTTGTTGAACTTACTCGTATTAGTTTGTAAAAAGTCTATTGGTGCAGAATATACATTCGTAGATGTAAGTATATAGAGTGAAAAGCTCATTCAAATTCAATTTTTTATTGCTCCAATGTTGGTATACAGAGGTTCTTAACTACATAATTTAGAGACCCATAACCTACCTCGTTACATTTTAGGTAAACTCAACGAATTGTCAAAATATGAGATTTTCAGGCAAAAGCTTTCGCGTACATTACTCGTAGGCTCAGTAGCGGCGTAAGGGGGGGGGCGGTGGGGGCGGTCCGCCCCGGGTGCCAAGCATCAGGGGGTGACACAAGTCGCGCAGATTAGTACTCACTGGCGCATCTGCATGGCAAATCTGCGTGGGCTTAGGTACCTTTTATTTCCGCTTAATGAGTTTTCTCCATGACCCTGTGTTTCCCTTTAGGAATGATTTGGAGATGCTTATCTTATATCGTTGGAGCTTTCCCATTCAGCACTGTGCTTCTTGGATATGACCATATTATGGCCATGAGGTATGCCGTTAGATTTATTATTATTTATTTATTATTTATTTATTTCCACACACATTATCACTATCTTTACAGGTACTTAAAACCTAATGCGATAGCATAACTTAATCTAGGTAGGCTTAACTTAAAAACTAACCATACAGTATCTATTTACATTTTATAACTAATAATACCCAAAGCCCAAAGATATAGGTAAGTATCAGTTCTGACCCAATAGGTATCGCCTCTGACCCTAATTTCGCTAGACTGTTCGCTCTCCCATTGCATTTGATCCGTGTATGTCCAGTTATCCCACATCAGGGACACTTTCATGCCTTCCGAGTTTGTTCATCTTTACGATTGCATCTAGAATCACTGAGGCGATGGCTTTTAGTTTGATTGCTGCCTGGCTGTGGATCAGGATGTAAATATTGCGTTTTTTACACCCCTGTTCTTTAGTGCACACATATTATAGCGTAGAATTCAGCTTGAAACACTGTAGCAAACCTCCTTAAGCGTTCACTATGTTCGCAATGTTTACAGTAGACGCCCGTTCCCGTTCCCAAGGCCATCTTTGCAGTGGCGGCGTAAGTCCTAAGACACCCCCTGGTAACCCCCACGATTTTGGGGTTACCTACCTACCGATTCCAAGATTGAAGACATTGACATAGACCGCAGACTTGCTATGCAGATGCGCCAGTGAGTACTAATCTGTGCGACATGTGTCACCCTCTGATGCTTGGCACCCGGGGCGGCCCGCCCCCCCCTACGCCGCTACTGCATCTTTGAGCTGTCAACCAAAACCAGATTAGGCTGTTCTGTTGGGATTTTGGTCCTCTTTTCTAGTCGTCCCTTGTTCAAGATCTATCCACTTACTTATTAGATCAATCCAAGGGGTTCGCGTATAGGATTAGTTACAAGCAACCGACTCAGTCTTCCCTTTACCCGACTGGTTGGGGGTGGACCAGAGTCGATAGCAAGATGGAGCCTACATGGACCGGTTTGCCCGTAGCTGCCGCGGCTTGCCTGGAAATGGTGAGATGTAAGTGCAAGAAGTAGTGCAGAAGCTGGTGCTGTCTGAAAAAAACAACTAAAAAGGTCACAGCCGTATCCTTTGTGCTAAAAATATCTCCCGTACTATGATTGTGAAACCTCATTTTCCTCACACTTACCTTTCCGTTAAATCACTGGTACAATAGTATGTAGAAATAAGTGTTAATTAAAATAATAATAATCATTAAGACGTTTAGATAAATTAAAGTTCTTTATTTAGTGCTTTCTTCTTATGATATTTTCAATATTAAAATGTATTTAAGCTATTTTCAACCTTATGTCTCACACATAGAGTTCAAAATCAATTGACGAAAAAATACAAATTATGGTAGATTGATGTGCCAGCAACTCTAAATAAATTCTAAAATAATAATCCTTGCTTGCTTATGAACCAAATAGTATGAATTCATGGATAAAATAAATATTTTTTTCCAATGCGCAATAAAATTCGCCCGCTGTGTCCTGAAGAAAAAATTTTTTTCACCTACTTTTTGCGAAAAAAGTACCATATAATGTTATATTTTTATTATCCTGATAAATGTAGCTTTCAGATCATTTTTTTTTTATTAGATTATCTCCAGTGGTTTAAAAGTAAACGAGGTTTATTTAAAAAAATACTTTTTGGTTTTTGTGAATTTTACTCAATATTTCTAATTTTTTGTATGAAAAGGCAAAAAGTTTGTTCTAGAAATGAATTCGCCATCCTTTAATTATCCGAAAATGATACCACACTTGCCCTAATACCCATAGTTTTGAAGATATGGGCCTTAAAGTGAAGCGCGGCGGAAGGAAACTTGCCCCCCCTCCCCCTGCTACCACAGGGGGGGCTCCCGATGTCTACCGACGGAAATCCACTCAGAAGCACCCAAAGAACCACTGTTGCAAAAATGAGCCTTCTATACCAAAGTGGAGGGGTTCTTGCACTAAATTCCCTACTATAAGTCCAAATGACGGCAAAAGAAAGCGGCCAGAACATGAATTTTTGACTGACATCCTTATCTTATAAGGAAATTCTAGATTTGAGGTTCTGCAAATTCTTCAAAATGAAAAACGAATGCAAAAATGTCTAAATTCATTGCTTGCTTATCTCATGCAATGTGGTTTGTTCAGTGTATTATCTTACATAACAGTAACACGACCGAGACAAATGTGTTACAATGTGAACAGTTTTTAGTCAGTCAATGTGTTAAAGTGAAACACTTGTTTAGCATACCATTATTTCGCGACCACCTGTGGTGTAGGCATGTATGTATTATAATATTTTATGTGTTTCTATGTAAGATTCCTTTTGTCAATAATAAACCATATCTGCAAACAAGATTCATTCTATTGTTATGTACCTTGATACACAAATACTCCATGGTATTCAAGTATTTATTTCGCCCACAAAATTGAAAAAATAAAACAAAGAATATTGTTCACTGTTGCTGCTGCAGCTGGTGACACTTTGAAATGCATAATGTTTATTGTTATAATTTCAATTGACATACGTCATATCATTATGGCATACTTACTTAAAAATAAAAAAGCATAAATAGTTTTTAGAAAATTTATTAATAATACGAGTATAAGGTACGCATCATAACGCCGAATGATTGAAGAATGTAATGAAAACCATAATAGCTAAAATACATATTTTTGTTTGTCCTAATTTTATTACGCATACGATAAAACGCATAAACACGAAAAAAAGAAAAAACATACAAAGACTTAACTTAAAATTAAAGCTAAAATACTTACTCAGCATAATGTCAGTTTGCAAATTGCATCCCTCTACCATTAATTCAAATGACCTGGCCGCTTCTGTCCTGCTGTGGCCGGCCCCGAATATGTCGTCACAGTCTGTGGTTTTCCTAGTTATTAAGATAAAGTCCAAAGAAACATAACAGCTTAAAGATGCTAATCGAGAGACTTTTAACCTGCAGTTCTAATAGTTGTTTTGATCGTTTCTACAATGGACGTATTAAATATAATGCCTGTATTGAAGCTGGAATGCCTGTTTTTTCAAGGGCTTATACTACACGTGTTGGTGATTATTCTCTAACATATTTTTTAAAAAATATTATGAGTAATTAACTTGTCGTCAAAAATCCCTGATTGCCGCGCTAGAGCTTAAAATATACTATACTTACTTAGTATGTTAGGAGCTCAGGAGCGGGTTTCTTGCAATGGCCCTCTAGCTAGGATGTCTGGAAAATGACATAGTCATACTGAGTTTTCAATTATACGATATTATTAAATGACTGACACAGAATTATGACTTGACTTGGGAAGTTGGGACTGATGCAGATGCAGAGCATAGCACTTATTATATTATCTGCTTGGTTGTTAAGCTACAAAGTTGCATACTTGATTATGTTCAAACTGTTGAGCAAATGGGACACAACGACCATGGCAACACGATTCTAATATTATTTCAAACCATTGAACTGTACTACTATTATTAAGATCATAATACAATGTGAGATGTTCTCTAATTTACCAGAGGCATATGAACAAATTAGCTGGAGGCCTGAAATGCAGGACTACCCTGCATTTCAGGCCTCCAGCTATTTCAGCCCTTTCGGATCTATTTGTCGCTGTCCTTTACACCGACGGAATATCGCTTTTGGGAGTACCTGCTGTGTCTGATTATGTACTGATTTAGTGAGATAGTTAATTAGTATTTCATTTGAATATTAATCACCAGATTTTTAAATCGAATCGTCAATCGGTTATGCAGACAGATGTTCTACAATTGACATTTTTGTTACCATTTAATTTGAATCTAATGTTTATTTCATTGATTTGATACAAATAAATAAATTATAATAGTTACATGTTTGATGAAAGCAGTATCCACCCATCCATTATTGCATAATATTGTATTACATTATGTATTAAACTGCAATAGTGCAGAGAGACTGCGAGAGTGACACAATATCTTCCGTGAGTTAAGTGATACCTACGCATTTTCCAGAAAAAAAGAAATAAAAGAGTGTGACACTGGTTTTCAGCGGACGCCTCTGTAGCCGACAACCGTTAACAGTTTTAAGGTACAAGTTGGTAGCGGACGACATGAGGCAGTAGCGGACGACGTATCTCAGCGACACCACTGGTTTCTATGTATTTCTATGAAATAGCATTCGTTGCAAGCGACACGGTCGCCTGAAAGTATTTCATAGAAACACATAGAAAGCGTCGCGGCTACACGTCGTCTGCTGCTGCTGCGTGCAGTCGGCTACGAACTTGCACCTTAAAACTCTTCACTGTCCCAGTTCTGACATTGACATTGAAAGGAGGGACCTACAATTTGGTGAAGTTCGCAGGAAGAACCTGGATGCGAGGGGCGCAGGACCGGTCGATGTGGGAAATCCTTGGGGGACGCCTTTGTCCAGCAGTGGACGTCCTTTGGCTGAAAAGAACGAACTAAAGTAAATGTTCTAAACAATATTTTGTTTGTCGTAACAAAGATACTTTATGTATTCATCAGGATCATTGCGCAGTAAGTTCTAGTGAACCACGACAATGTAAGGTACGGTTGCGTGTCGGAACCGCGCCGTCATTTCCGACGGCTGGCACGCCAATTGCAAAACTGTATCTACTCCAATTGAGTTTGGCAAGCTTGAAACACTACTGTGAGAAAATCCCTGTGCTATCCTGAGGAGGCTGATTCAAGTGTTAAAATACAATAATCACTTCGCAATCGCCATACTAACTGATCAGCAAATTAAGAATTGAATTACTGAAGTGAGTTTCAGTGTTCGTTCCATACAAAAAGTTGATTCTTGAACACCAGAGTCACCCTTTGACAGATAACATAAGTAAATATGGACTAAAAAACACACACTCGGATCTTTGTCAGTGATCCCACGACTAATGCATGTTTTCGCCATCAATTCCTAATTTTTAAGTGACCCCTATGNCCCCCCTCCGTCATAATATAAATTATAGCCTAAGGCACCCCCCTGTCATGACATCACGACCGTCCTTGCCATGCAGATGCGTCAGTGAGTACTAATCTGCGCGACTTTTGTCACCCCCTGATGCTTGGCACCCGGGGCGGATAGTTTGCGAGATTACTCAAGTCTATTGGCACGAACTATAGCTCGCAATGATATACGAATGATGCGAATTAGTACTGATACTGAAACCGTACCGGCCATGATCACCGTGCGTGTACGTAAATGCAGTTTTGGGCCTTGTTTTCTTGATTATTACTGATTTGATATAGACTTATTTTTAAAACATAAAAATTGTAAGATAGTTCTTCAGCTTCGCTTCTTCTGATGATCTGATGTAGATACGATATTGGCACTACTAAAATATATGGTATTATTTAGTCATATACTACATTAGATTTAATATTATACCAGAGTCTTTAATCATGGACTTGGTTTTTAGTAAAATGAGAAATCTGTCTGAAGACATAAAAATTCCTAGAAATTCATGAACATTCCAATAGTAAGATACTAGCTGACCCGCCTTAATGGCAATAAATAAGCAGACTTTTTTTTATTTCGAACGGGATAAAAAGTATCCTATGTCCTTCTCCTGGCTCTAAACTACCTCCCTGACAATTTTCAGCTAAATCGGTTCAGCCGTTCTTGAGTTATAAGTGGAGTAACTAACACGACTTTCTTTTATATATATAGATTATTTGAATAAACTGTATGTTTAATCGAATGATATCGTTATCAAACCGTTCGTACATTAGCAATTCTCCAATTTACTTTTTAGTAATTATTTGATGTAAATTTTATGTTTATTTTATAGATTCTGGTTTTAAAACATTTAAACTGATTTAAAAATTAGTGAAAAATCTGATTTCAGTGAAAGGTGCATAATGCCTTTTACATTTAATCTATTTGTTGCATAAGACTGCATTATGTATTAAACTGCAACATTTTGTCAGTATAGGTAATATTCATATAATCATTATTATTTATTCTAATTAACACTTAATTAAAACATTTGACATCACTTATTAGTTTTAGGCTGAGTTACATCACAATTGATCACAACACCTAACTTTGACCGTAACTTTAACGATAACCGGTGTTTTTTGTATGGATTTTGACAGATGTTTGACGTTTGCTACAGTTAAAGTAAGATGGTGCAACCAAAACTTACTTTTCCCACGTTTTGCCAGAATACACTGAATCGCGCGCGTGTTTCAAAAACTTCTTCATTTATTTTCGAAAGCAAAAAATAAAAAGTTTCTATGTCGCCAACTTGACTAAGTATTATTGATTCCCCATACCATCTTCCAGCTTCTTTTATACACTAAGTATTAAGAGATGATTTTCGGATAAAAACATTATCTAAATCGGATCATGGGATCTATTCCACCTGTGTAACCAACCTATGTGTTTCTAAATCCATATTTTCCAATACAGCACATACAGTCTGCAAAAAATTTAAACAAAAGAAAATCTGTCTATGGATCGACTTCGCAACGCGCCATTGTCGCGCGATGACATTTGACCGCGCGCGCGCAACGCGAGTCGCGACCTTATTTACATACAATGTTCGAAATTCAAAATTTTCGTGTTAGAAGTAAGTTTATTATAAAAACAGACAGTTTTCTTGGCGTTATTTTTATGTGGTAGAAGTACTGAGTACATACTAACTTAGGTTCATGGGCTTATATGGGCCTTATTTAGATTTTGCTTGTTGATTTACATCTCAAAAGGTAAATAATAGTAAAATATTCATTAATTCATTATCATTATTTAAGATGTTACTAAAGCACTGAATATTTAGGCTCGGTTTCTAATTTGAGATTTCCAGCTGGAGTGTGCTCATATTTCCAAGGATGAATTATGATAAATGATGAAAAGTTCATACTTGAGAAGATGAGGAGCACGCTAAAGCCAAAAATCTCAATTCAGAGTTAAATTGCTGAGAAGGATTGAATTCAGAGAGTTTCAGATCATCTTAGTTACCAACCGTATTAAATCAAAGCAAGTCGTTAACTAATAAAGGGAGTTACACAAGCATTATTGGTTGCTTGATAACAACAATACATAACCGTCAATCAGCTACCAACTACCGCCATGTTATTGTTTACAATTCCCGCCGCACTGTGATTGGTCGGACTCGCGCACGCGTAATCGCTCTCGCCTCTGATTGGTCAACCCGACACTTCCCAGTTTGAAATTGGAACCATCTGGGCTGGTGCCAACGCCAATAAAGAATGGCAGACGTGGCAGTTGACTCATTGGTTTAGTGGAGACATTTATGTGCCTATAACATTTCACATGCGTTTCAGCTAAGCTTTAGACATGCCACGAATATTCGGCTACTATTCGGTATTCGGCCTATTCGGCCACTTTGTTTGGTATTCGGTATTCGGCCGAATAATAGGTACTATTCGGCCGAATACCGAATACCAAATCATGGAAAAAAAGACACATCATATTAATCAAGATTTGTCTTTATTATCAAATTACAATACTTTAATAAGTAAAATTAATCAGCGGTAAGTTGTGATGGATAAAAACAAGCTTTTCAGCATTTGGCGGTAGCAAACGATTACGCTTTTCATCATAACGATACCAGCTTCAGAAAACAACCTCTCACTATACACGCTACTACCGGGAGAAGAAAGATAAACTTTAGCAAATTTCGAGAGCTTGGGTATTGTTTTTCATTAGCTGACCACCACTTGTAAGGATCAGCTTTCTTCCGACCTAGTCAATTTGATTTCAAATAAAAATACATCTCATTTGCCACAGTATTCTTCTCCACGTTCTCCTCATCATTACTATTTCGCATATTATCTTTAGCGATTTCCTCAAAGCAGTTCCAGAATCTGTCGTGTATTTCAAATGACTTATCATTTTCGTTCAAGTTTCTTCTCTTACGACGTGGAGAAGAATCGTCATCGGTACTACTAGAATCATCATCATTACAACTTACTTTCAGAGCTACTACACAGCAAACAATTGGCCAGTTTATTATTTTTACTACAAATCTCATAATATTCCCATATGGCCGATTTTTTATTAATTGGTGTCATTTTTTAATGAACAAACAATTGAAAAAGAACTAACGAACAAACTTTTCAGCAAAATCGTAACGTTTTATTAGTAATTGATATTAATCTGACAATGCGTGCCGTGACGTGATTTACTCGCAATTGAATGAAACAGTCAAATAGCCTCACACCGCCCGCGCGCGATGGAGACAGGTCGAAACCTGTCGTATTATTATTTACGCGCTCGACTAGCATGTACTTTGTGCCGAATATTCGGCGACCGAATATTCGGCGCTTCGGCCGACAGCGTTGCCGAATATTCGGTATTCGGTATTCGGCCAAATCACTATTCGTGGCAACTCTACTAAGCTTAACGCCCGTATTCACAAACGATGCTTGCTTAAGTGAAGCATCAAATCGAACGCACAGCGTTGAATAGAGCTCTGTGATTGGTTCGTATGTCACCCTATGCGTCCACGCGCACTGTGAGACCTCATAGTTATGTTTGTGAATACTGCCGTAAATCGCTTCTTACTGGTAGATACAGCTTTTGATTAGGCAAGTGTTAGTTTTTAGTTACTTGTTTTTGGTCCCAAATATTCTAAAGTCATATCGTTCAATAATACACTAATGTGGGAACAAAAACCGAATTAGTAGCAAGGTCATGAATTTCACAATTATCTGATAAATGTTTATCGTTCACAAAAGCTTTATGGGCAATTCGTTCATTTCTATACGTTTGATCGGCAATCAGGGGCACCATTAATATTCATGTCTTTCGTAACGCTGACCTTTAGGGATCGAACCCAACACCCAAGTGTTAATCGACTTGAACTTCTGTACTTTTGGAGTCTTACTCAATGTCAATAGTTTTGACGCCCTTTTAAATATGCCCATTGCCCATTCGTTTGATAGCAAATTCGTGGGTTCGTGACGTATTCGTGCCTGTAACTTTAGTATGAATAGGTATTTCTTAGAAAAATATCCGAGTTAATTAAGCACGAATAGTGAACCAGAGGGCCTAGTGCGAGTTTACATAAAACGCGCTCACTAGCGGGAAACGTTCAAAAACTAAAATTTTCATACATTTTTTAAACGCGCTCACTAGTGAGCTTAGTAAACACACTCAGCCCACAGTTAGGTACTTCTAGCTAGTGTATAGTCAGCTTCAAATATTTATGACACCCAAAGTAGCTAAAAAGTTATAGGTATAGATTAATGTATTGATTGGTGATAAGAATTAGAATATTTATCAGTATTAATTTAATCAATCACTATTAAACTCATAGGTTATTATTACACTTGTGCGATAAAGTCGCAAGCACTCTTATCTTTTGTTAATTGCAATACAATTCATTTATGTATTAGTGCATTTACATCTGTAATAAATAGGCTGGTATCAACAATTCAATCTTGTAATTATATGTTTCAATGTCAATAAACATAACAATCAACAAAGCCTTCGTTGAATTTTCTGCTTACCCAAAATGTCAATTTCATGGAAATTTCATTTCATTTGATTACATACATAGTTTAGGAATGATTATTTTGTAGTTGTAACTTCTCAGACATTGAGCTTCCTGGAGAGAGACTCTCTCACTTTGGCACAAAAGGTGCATGTAGGTATACATACAGCCGTTTGATATCCTGAATTTTGAATAGCATGTAATCACAAGCTTGCTACTAAAAATTAAATTTATTCAGGAAGAAAGAATCAAATTGTTCAGAGAAATCTATAATATAACAACGCCTGGACCAATTTTACCAATTCTTTTTTTTTTAATGTTCGTTGAAGTGGAAGGATGTTTTTTACGGCGAGAAAAATTCAAATAATTTCCAGAAAAACCGTAAAAACAGCCCATTTTTCGATGACGATCTGTGAGTCTGTGACAAACGAAATTTCACGAGGGTGAAGCCGCGGGCAAAAGCTAGTAAAGCATAATTATACAGGCCAGTCCGTGTTAAAATATCAATAAGCCAGTGTCTCTAGTTATATTAATTAACTTCTGTTTTGTTTCAGGTGATAGGAGAAAGAGAGTATGCAGTTCGGCCGACGCGGAGAGATGGCACGGCGGAAGAGCTACAGACTGGCCAGCCCTTAGAAGTAATAGTTAAACAGGTATGTACCTTAATCTATTAGATATATTATAAACGCGAATTACCACTCACTGATTAATCACGAAGTCTCAGAAAGTATAACATCTAAGGGGGTAAAACGGGGTCCACGCGTACGAAGTCGCGGGAGGCCGCTAATGTGTAAATGCCTTAGCCCTGGTTCCTGAAATTGAAATTTCCAGCTTGAGCGTGCTCATCTTCTACTCGAAGATGAATTTAATATGAAATGTTCATAATTGATTAGAAGATGAGCACGCCAAACTGATTATTTCAATAAATTTAGGAAACAGGTCATAGAGTCGTGTTATTATTATGAAAGGGCTCCCAAAATCTAAACAAGATTCAAGCCTTAGGTTGGTGGAAATTTAATGTTTAGATTAAAACCAGTCACAGGACAGGATCTACTCGTATAAAGTTTTAAGCGTCATTTCGTAATTAGATTATCTTCATTAGATATTTTTCCAATACATATTGTTAAGTGTGGTTAAGTTGTGAAATCTTGAGGTGATGAGTCAAGTATACACCTCTATCCAATCATCTAAGGTTAAAATATAGGTACATACAATCCGTTACATCGAAGATCCGAAGTTCACATTTACCTACTCGTATTCAAAACACACTAGGTACTTATTTTCTCGTGTCTCGTAGTACAAAACAATAATTATAAAGAAGCTCATGGTAATAATATCTAACTAGGTACCAATTTACCATGGAATAATCATGCCAGCATTCCCAAGCATTCGTGATAATAGTATTTTGTAGGCTCTACCTACTTTCAATTTAGGTGCGACTCAAATAAGCAAGAGCCCAATTCTCTCTCAATGAGGGTTTTCGCGATTGAAAAATCCGCCAGATGGCAATACGTAGACGGGAGGTCCAAATGCTGCATGATTGGTGGATTTTGACATATCTGTCAATTTCATGTCTACGTATTGCCATCTGGCGGATTTTTCAATCGCGAAAACCCTCATTTTGAGCTTTTTTAAACTTATATGTACCAGATTTGGACCATTGGAATAAGGTTGTGTTGTCAATTTCGGCCACTTTAAGTGACACGAATTATTTGACGTTGACTGTATACATTTTGGAATACCTCTTAAAACTCCTGATTTGCAAATAATTTACTATAGTACTCGCTCCACTGCGCACTGAGCCATTTCTATGCATTTCTATTGTTCCACTGAGCGAAGTCTGGTAAATAAAGTGATTCTATTGGCGCTTGACAAACATTCTTAACGGAGCTTTCCTAGCACGTTCTTGGTGGAAATGCGCCTTAGGCTAGGCCATTGTGTAATAACCTTCATAATGAATGAAATTCTTCTTCTGACAGTTTAACTTTCCCCCGGGACAAACTTGACCTTCATTGGTTGGGTTTTTATGGCAGTCAAGCTGTAGATCCTGGTTACACAGGAGTTGGAAAGGTGGGAACGAGAGGTGGGAATAATCCCGTTAAAAAAACCTTCATAATGGTAAAAATGTCGTAGAAATCACTTTGGTTCTAAACGACGCGTCGTCAATTAAGATGGAAGAAGTTTTTAATTTACCAAATAGACATAATTTCAGAATCGGGGCCAATATTAAAACGTCAGACGGCGTTAGTTCAAACATCAAAGTAGCGAACCACCTTCTCAATGTCGACCGGTTATGTGGTTTCATTTAGCTAGTCGTAATCATGATCGATTGCATTTTGAACTTGGTTGATTTATGTAGTTCCTAGGTACTAGTGTGTTAAATTCAGGGCTTGCTGGTTTTACAGAAATATTAAAATAAATGTACATATTCATAGATGAACGGATGCTGATGACGGAAAGCTATTTAGGCTACAGTTTTTTGTAAATTGTAGAGTCACTAATCTTTTTCATATTTTACAGTCAGTGAATTCGGACATAATTGGTTTTACCTTTTCAATATTTATAAGTAAATACCTACTTAAAATGACTTTATTTTCTTCTTTCTTTGGAAATTAAATTATTTGACGATCATAGGAAACCTCTTTTCTTTCAATTTAATTTTAACAAAACGTGTTTTTCAATACCCAAATGAATTGCTAAATGTAAATACAACATAACTACCATATAAATTATGGATCACCAAAATGTTCAAAACAATTTAAATTTCGTAGACATTACTTACATAAATTCATTGTCAAGTAAGTAAGTAATGTCCTACTTTCTGTAAACATTGTCTGTGAGTTCTGTGACAGAAATACAAACACGTGCGAGAGCTTAAGTTCATGGTAACTTACGAAAATTCTGACGACAAAAATAATCCACTCGATTACTTAGTAAAGTACTTACGTAGGAACATTAATAGTCTGTAATGTTCTTGACTGTTAACCAAGCGCCATGTTGTTTTCCTGTGCGGGTGGCAGCCATGATCTTTGCCCTGTGACGTCAGACTTCAGACATGCAACTTTTCTACGTGGTTCTGTGATATATGTAGCCAGTTTGAATATTTGTTCTGCTAAGTATTTGCCAGGGCTTTTATGTCTAGTGGTTAGTGTTGAACGAGGCCCTGGATTTGATTCTCAAGTGGGACACATAATCTGAAAACCACTATCTGTAATTCAAAGGCTTAAAGCTTTCGTAGCATGTAAAACTTGTGAAAACACCGACTCCAAACATTTTCGTATTTTCATCCTGCTGGAAGATTTCCCTGGTCTTGCAATATCTACACAAAAAATTAAAAAGTTACAAACAAATAGGTATTTTCTCGCAATAATAGTAAATTAATTACAATGATTATGCACTTTCAAATCAATATGTTCCAAGTTCGCTTGATTTTTTTTGTAAAAGTTTTCAATTTATCAAATTGTGAACTTGCGTTTTGAAATTAACAAGAGAAAGGTAATGCACACACAATAATAATTGTATAAAACAAGCAATTACATTATCATGTAGCTATATGTAGCAATAAAACGTATAGATAGGTATACAACAGTATCTTATTTAACCAAGTGTTTTTGTTTGTAGCGACATCAGATTTTTAATTTTTCTTGCAAAATAGCACTTATTATAAAGCACATAAGATACTCCAAAGTTAAGCTCGGTGTATTCTGTACAAGACAAGCCGAGAGTGGACTGGCAGTTGCATTTTGTCAGATGTTTATAAAAGATGTCAGAAAAATTACCGCAAAACAAATGAAACCAAACAAATAAAGCTAAATAATGTCACCCCGAAATCGATTTTTCTGATTCTAACCTTAACTGATGCATAATAATATTACAAATTGTTGTGGTGGTACAAAAGAACTAAACTGTCTTTACAGTACAGTAACCCGGCTGAGTTACATTACTTTACCTGGTGTTTTGTATGGAGTTTGATAGACTTAACATTTGTTATAATTAAAGTAAGATGGTGCGGTGCAACCCAGGGTACCACACAAGTCTTACAAAGAAATTGAGACAGAATTGCAATCTTCTTAATTAAAACCAACCAGTTCGATGAAAAGGACGGATGTCAAAATCGCCGAGGGGCGAAACGAAACGTCGTAACTGCTAGTTACCTTAAATTCACATGCACACCTTGTTTATTACAACAGGTTGTAACGGGTTGGCATGACTCAATCAGACCATGGTATATTCCACTTGCCACATCGACTTTCTACGTGGAAATACTTTTATTTTTTTGTTATTTTACGTCGGAGAAAGGGACGTAAGTGAACCGATCTTTTTGCTTGTACTGGTGGCAAAAAGGGAGTTGTTTTTCTATAAAAACATAAAAACAAAAATATGTAAATGGTTTATTATGATTAATGACATGCCGAGCCTCACCGGAGCATAACGCAACGTGTGGCAATGGCTTTTACGACGAAAAGTATATTCTATACTTAATTAATTACAAAACCATTATTTTATTCTGTTCCACACTTCCACCATACCAAAACAATAAAACAGTATTACATAACTAAATAAACGTAAAAATTCTTATAATTTTTTTAACAGGTTAACCCGCCCGGTGTGTCCTGTCCTGTCAGAGAAAACTTTATCGAGTTTCCCTTTATTCCCGGTTTTTGATACCCCTTTCTAAAACCGGGATAAAAACCGAGTAAACTACGTTTTTCCTATTTTTCTTCTTCAAAAACACCTAAACCTATGGGAAAACTGCATGAAAATCCATTCAGTTCTTGAGTTTATTGCGTACAGACAGATAGACGCTGTGGATGCTGTGTTTTTTATTTTATGTAAGTAGTTCATAGTAAAAAAATTGCGATCTTAATTTGGAAGATTATTTGTTTAAAGAAATCTTGACTAGCCAATTAAAGTTTAACAACCCCGAACTCGTATTTCTTTAGCAATGTCATAAAATCTTGAACGTGAGGAAGTTTCAATGCAGTCAAAGAGAAAGTTGTGTTATTCTGACGCTTTATATGTAACTTGTTTGTATCAATTTAAGAGTTATTTTGTTCTTCGTTTATATTGACACCACAGGTGTTACAAAGCCATTACAAATAAAGGTCCATTCAGTGGTAAGTGTTTTTTTTTAAACAAGGCATTGTTGCAAGGCAGGGTATATGACCGCAATCGCACCTGATGTTAAGTGAGATGCAGTCTAGGATGGTACATATTATCTGCCCTGTAAGTGCCTATTCATTGACATGTATTGGTATTGCCCTGACGTCATTGTACAGTCGACAGCATATCAGACTACACGTTTTTGAAGTAAATTAGCCTCTATTACAGCTATCTAAGATGCCAATATTGAACGAGACGTGCAGTTGTTTCTATTCGTATAAAACCGGCTTCTGAATTGTGTAAACACTATCGCAATCATCCATTGCTGTGGCCAAACCAATCACTGTGAGGACTATCTTTACGAGCCTTTGACGTATTACGAAAACATAGCTCTCCTTCTGGCGTAGTTGGGTAAAAATACACATTTCACATTGAAACCTTGATTGATGCGAGTTTGTAAAAAAAGGCTCACTAATAAAAATAACAAATGAAGGCATTTTTTAATAAAAAAAAATATGCATTGGAAAACACTTTATTTTCACTGATGATCAGCAGAATCCAGGGCGTTACTTTCCAAATATTTTTATCCTATAAAATGCCCGAGGACGCTTGTCATTTAAAAAACCTTTTTAAATTCGTTCCAAAAGGCGCAACCGAACGCTAATCAAAGTGTTCCGTGAAGTCAGTGTCCAGTGCCGAAAATTAAAAAAAAAAACAGTCCAAAACATCCCGAATGCCCTCATTACAGTGCAAAATCGAGGCCTGTGTTTATCGCACATCCCCAGAGCGAGCGTTGCACCGAAAATTGCAAGGAAGTCGGCTTTGTGCTCCACTTTTTGCCGCGACTTTAGGCTGCTGACAAACTATTGCACTTTTTGAACCAGCCGTGTTGGGCAAAAAATCTTTAAAATTAAATTAAAACAAAACTGGCTAGGCATGGACATTATTGGACATTGACAGAACACAAAGACTATCCGTTATTTGAGGGTAGACTACAATTTGAGAGCACAAAGGTCAATCGTTTTAAGCGCCAAATGGCAAGATGCCAAACGGCCGATCCGTGGTATAAAAATCGTAGTAGGTAGACGGAGTTCGGTTCGTCATATTACCATGTAGCGAACTTTTAAAATATTATTGTAGTCATTAAAACCAATAAAATAAATAAATACACTTGCAATATCCCGAAAAAAGGTAGGTATTCAAAGTGTAGGACAAAATAAACATGTCAATTCTTCGTATTGCTACTGCAATGACTTCTGAGAATAATATTTGTTTTGTTCTTATCCCAACAAAGGCCGGAAACCTCAAAGACGTTTCAATTGACAAATAAGCAAATAACATCTTTTGAGAATACCTATTATTATCTACAGGCCCATGAAAATAAAACTCTAAACATTACAATAACTCATCAATATCTGTCCAGCAGGTCTTGCTTGCTTGTACAAACTTATCGGTTTAGTGGATCAATTAATTTAAACAACAATATAAATTAAATTTATTTGGCAATATCTAGAAGATTCTTATCAATTCAAAACTTTTTGTGACATTTTCTTAATGGTTCTTACATGTTGAAAAACATCTTTGTCGTGTAAAATATCTCTAATGATTTATTAACAATCAACCTATTATAATAAACTGTACTTTAAAAACAAAAACATAACATTAAAATAAGAAAAAGTAATTAGTTATGTCTCAAGCATTTCAAAGATAGAATTCGGTAGGTTTGTATTTTTATCTGTATATTGGTAAAACAATAGGAAAACAAGGGTGTTCTGTTATATTTTTTCATCACTCACACAGATTCCTATCAAGTCACACAACGGACGATATCTTTTCTCTTCTTAGTTCATTTTTCCTGAAACTTTCGCAAACTAAACGTCGTTCTTCCAATTAAATTCGTTGCGGATTCCAAGACAGTTAGCTATCCTTCGGGACTACTCAACTTTCTTTGCTTGTGTTTCATTGGATGCCAAGCTGTAGATCCTAGCTATAAAAGAAACAGAGGTTTAGATGGGAAACCTATAAACAATATATCGATTTAAAAATACCAACCGAATTTAAAACCTCCTTTTTGAAGTCGGTCAAAAAGTACCTCTGTCCGAGATAGTGAGCGGGCAGCCTTATAGCGAGCCCTTCATTATCGTGAAGCGATCTGAGTCCGGTTCTTATAACTGTATATGGTAAATGCGAAATAAAAAGCAAAATGAGAGGAGCATGCGTGCGCTGTGGAAATCGGTAACGGACTCTGGAAAGTTGACAGACGCCATTTTAATTCCGTAACGTCCGCTCTACTGTTTATAATATATTTAACTTGGATATTTGTTTATGGTAATTAAAAGTATACTTACTTTTTTTTATTAGGTATCCGAAATTTATTGGACAACATAAGGTCATTCAGGACTTTCAGGAGCAGGTTCCTTCCTCTCAAATACCAGAGGCAAATTGAGAATTTGGCTTTCACCGCCGACTTTGGTTCGACGGGTTAGGTTGCGTATTTGTTCCCATAGTCACCTTTTTCGTCATTTTATTGGGAATAATAATGTATTTAAATTCATTCCTTTGCTCTAAGAAATCTTCTAGTGTCAGTGTCACCCTTTTACGAACCAAACGTTACATAGAAATGTTCTAGTCTATGCTCACCTTAAGAATTCCCCAATGTGTTCCCGTGACGATAAATCCTCGACAACGAAAGTAAAAGTGATAGTAAATCGTGAACTCGCATTACCATCGATGGAAATAGTAATTACTCGTAATAAAAATAAACTACACTCTTTGGAACATAAGTTGAATCCGTCGAAATGAAAGTGCATTCACATCGTTTGAACAGGTGCATCGAATTGATAGATAGAAAGTATTTATTTGTCTCAAAACAGATTACAAGTTATCACAGTGTTCAACAGTGGTATGACAATCACAAACCCTGTTTTTCCTGTAGCCAAATTAACGCTGCTCTCCCAAGTCCCAACACAATTGGGCAGTTAACACCGTTAACCAACAATTCTAAGGTTTTAACTTTTAAGTAACTATTGAGTATAAATCTATGGAACAACTTCTTTGCCCTGAAAACTAGGCGCAGATCCATCCTTCAAAAAAGGTTGTGGCAATCACTTGTAAATAAAAAACTGGAAAAAATTATTTTGTTGTTCGCTGAGAAAATTAGAAAAGTGATTTTTTTTAAACTTTAAAGCATTATCAACCAAATAAATTATACACTTTTATAGTGTGAAGTTACAAGTCATTTGTCCCCAATAAGATGGATCTCAATCAACTCGATTAGTTTTCAAGCCACCATAAAAGGTAATTGCGGTAAGTTGCTGTGTAAATAAAATAAACACCGGCAAAGAAACGATGGAATTATAATCTATGGGAGAAACACGTTTTGACATAGTGTGTCATGTCAATTGATTGGTGGTGGAACTCAATTAAAAATACTGTTACAGCAAAATGCCTTTGTTTAACAAACGTTCGATCAGAAGCTTTCTCAAACAATCCGCTATAAGAGGCTGTAGACAAAATTAATTAATGTCAACTCCTGAGTTCTAAGTGACGAGCGAACCGGTTGTAACTAGGGTTGCCAAGTGTCCGAATAAAGCCGGACGTGTCCGGCCAAAAATTCTCTTGTCCGGCCAGTCCCACTTTGGTCTTTATAAGTGGCTGTCTTGCGAGTCGAAAGTCGAGCGCACAAGTAATGCTATGACGCGATTTTTTTATTATGAAATATTTTTCAACTTTTAAGACACAATGAGACTTAAAAAGCTATGACTTAGGTAATAAGGCTTTTAGGGTAAAATGTCCGGTTTTAAGCACTGAGACTGACTTTATTGTTTTTGGACCTGGCAACCCTAGTTGTAACTGTAGTCCCGGTGGCGCAAGAGTTCGATGCCCGGTGGGGCCGGCTCACGCTTGACTCTCCTTACGTGGTGAAGGGTGTTTGCTGGGAAGAATGTCAGTGTAGCTGATAAGTGTTGCCATTTTCATTGCTTTTTGTTTATTTTAGATCGCATGATAAAAGTTTTTAAAAACCTGATATAGTGGGTGTACCAGTCAATGGACGTTACGAGTTATTGGACAAAACACCCTTTCAACATACTCATGAATATTACTTCAAATGCAAATTGTAACTTAATATGCCCTTTTGTCTCCATCAATCGGAATTTCTTAGTTGTTTTTTTAAAGATTATTAGTAATTGTCGGCCGTTTGGTGTAGTGGTTCGAAACGGACTACCTACTATTCCGGAGGTAGCGGGTTCAATTGCCGGACAGTACAAACATTTGTGTGCATGAACATATTTGTTTGTATCAGTCCGGGTGTTTTCTATGTATAATAAGTATGTATTTACAAAAAAAAAGTATTTAAGTATGTTTTATCCGTTGTCTAGTACCCATAGTACAAGCTTTGCTTAGTTTGGGACTAGAAGCGCAGTGTAAAATGTCCAAGGATATTTGTTATTACAAAAATTACTAATAGTCCCGTTAGCCCCTCGTACTAAGCTAAATATGCTTGTTTCACGAGTGGGCTTACCAAATAGTCGAGCGGCGGCGGGGACCGAACCCGCGTTCCCCGGATCACGAGTCGGCCAGTCCGACCCCTTCACCGTTCGGCTATCGTGGCTTCAAATAGAAATGCAATTTTTAATTAAATGAAAATAAAAATAAAATAAATAAAATACTCGACGTAAGTGTCCAGTGACTGGAAGTTTACCTTTTGTGTATTGAGAAACAGCAACAGTCCAGTTGGTTTGGTGGTTCGCATACCAGGTTAATGCAGGCTGCGGTTTCTGGTTCGAATTCCGCTGGGGACATTAGCTGGCTGAACACGAGCAATTTTTACCTGGACTTTTATTTTTAATGTGTATGCTGCTTAAGATTGTTTTTAGTTTATAGTCGCTTTAATTCATTACTGCAACGAGCTCTGTTAAATATGAAAAAAAATATTATAATTTATTATGATTTCATAGCTATTTAGAAATCAGATACAGGCGAAGAGCTTTCTCGTTGTGGATAAAAAAAAATCATTTAAAAATAAATGTTTCAGAAACGTAAAGTAAATGTAAGGTAAAATAATAATAATTACAAAATTTTTAGTCATGTCAACTCCTAGTGGAGAGCTGTTAACGCCGTTTTCGTATTATAGGATCTCGCTAAGTATTCCTTTAATATTTACTCACAGTGGGATGCTGACTGTACCAGCTGTGAAGTTACTGCTATGCACTTCTCGAAAGTGCGTCTTACATTTAACTTTAACCCTGGGCTTGTAGTTTGTACCATTAATTCTCCAGTCGAACCTACAGTATTTTTCCAAGAAATCGCTGACTAACGGTGCAGGAATAATCTTAAAGTACCTATCTACCTACACATTGGTTGGTTGTTCCAAAAAATCCATTCATGTCGTTACGAATGATCATTATGTCCAGCAAAAAAGACCTTTAGTCGTGAAAGAGGATAAAAATCTAATAAAAGAACCAAACAGGACCTATTGAAAGAAAATCCTACTAATAACCTAACTCGAACGTTCTGGCGAAAAATGGACGGACGTAAATAAATATTACGTGTACGTACTTGAAGGAATTTATAAGAGTAATGTATTTTATTATTATTCATTCACATAGCTATTTATGTGATTTGTGACATTTGTATGGCACAGGGCGGTGCATCCTCCCTTGAAACCTACCTTCGATTTTGAACTAAGACCTGACAGATGTGAATTTAAAATACTTAATACAATAAACGATTGAGTTTTTAAAAGACGGTTTTAAAGCTTTGTTTAAAACCGTCTTTTAAAAACTCAATCGTAAGCACACACACACACACACACACACACACACACACACACACACACGCTTATAATACTATTGTTATTTTTGTTAAGTTAATTTCAAAAAAATTTTAATATGCTTGTTAAGTTAAATTAATTTTCAAAATTACCATTTGTAATAAATAACTTTATTTAGTACCGTTCACCGATTTAAGTGTGGGCACTGGCTCCTGTAACACAGGTACATACACCTAGCACAGGAGTCAGGGGTTTCGCAATTTTATACTGTACTTGTTTTTATGTCAATAAAGTTATTATTTATTATAATTATCAAACACGGGTTAAAATTCTCATTTACAAATGACGTCCAAAAGGATTAACTTTGGACTCTACTATTCCCACCTCTCGTTCCCACCGCTGCAGCTCCTGTGTAGCCAGGATCTACAGCTTGACCGCCAATAAGAACCCAACCAGTGAAGGTCAAGTTTGTCCCGGGGGAAAGTGGACCCGCAACGAAATCATTCAGAAGAACATAGGAGAGCAGTGGCGGCGTAGCATGGGCTGGCACCCGGGGCGAACACCCCCCCCCCCCTCCCCCCGTCATAAGTCCTAAGGCACCCCCTGGTACCCCCCAGGATTTTGGGGTTACCTACCGATTCGAAAATTTTGAAAGAATCGCACCCTCCCCCCGTATCATGAAATAGACCGCAGACTTGCCATGCCGATGCGCCAGTGAGTACTAATCTGCGCGACTTGTGTCACCCCCTGATGCTTGGCNCTAAGGCACCCCCTGGTACCCCCCAGGATTTTGGGGTTACCTACCGATTCGAAAATTTTGAAAGAATCGCACCCTCCCCCCGTATCATGAAATAGACCGCAGACTTGCCATGCCGATGCGCCAGTGAGTACTAATCTGCGCGACTTGTGTCACCCCCTGATGCTTGGCACCTGGGGCGGACCGCCCCCGCCCTTACGCCGCTACTGTAGGAGAGTATTAACAACACAACAAACTCGTAAACAAAAGATTTATTGTTCATATTATACTCACATAACACACTTTATTAATTTCGTTCTAAATACGTCATCTATTTTCCTTTTATTTTTATCGTTGCAATTTGAGCTTTGGACTTTGTAGTCTTCTGTATAAACCGGCTGACCCTTGACTCATCTTGCAAATCTTCCAGTCATCTTCACACTAATTTCTGCTGCTATAATGTTTGCGGTTTTTATAAATAACTTTTCCAGTGGATTAAACAGAAATACCTAATACGAGTTTGAAAATGATAAAATAAAGACACTCGGGCAAAGTAACAAGACGATAAAATTAATATAAGTCATCATTAAATAAATTGGTGAAGTGGTACATTTTTACTTTTGAAGAATTTGCGATTGAGTCAATAAAAATCTTTTTACGACTTTCGCTTGCCGGATGCACTGACTTTTGACGTTTGTTACGGTCTTATTCATAATAAAATGCTAATATAGGTTTAAAACCTACATTAGCTAAAACGTTTGATAGGCTTAAAACACTCTTATAAACCTCTGATAAAAAACGTTATTCATAATCGTTTATAAACCTTTGATAGCTAAAACAGAGTTTAATATTTTCTTTCCACAGACTATACAAAAAGAATGAACGAAAACAGCTTTTTTGGTGATTTAACTTGGTGGACCATGTAAAATCATAGACAAATCGCAGAAAAAAAAAACAAAAAATTGGCAGCTGTGACGTTTTACTTACTGACATTGACATTTGGCACGAAAATTTAATAAAGTTTTCGGTTTTTTCGATCAACTCCCAAGTTTTATCAAACTTTTATAAAACTTGGGATTGTATGTTCTGGATTCTGTACCTCTTACCCTGTACTCTGCAATAAGCTCTTACGACGACCCGGCTAGTTACATCGGATACTAATTATGTCCATGACGAAGGAGAACAGACCGCCTAAAAGGCAACGATCAGAAAACTGGTTGGAGGAAGATAAGGTAGTACTTATTTTTAGCCTGATAAAGTGCCTACTAATTTTTGTAGCATGGTTTTATTTATGTTTGACGCCTAGTGTTTGCTTTTCAGTATTTGCTGAAAGAGTTGGTGAAAGAAAGAGTAAATGCAATCGAAAATAAAAATACAGACACTAACACGAATAAACGGAAGGTTGCGGCTTGGGCTGATTTACAAACAACGTTGGTACATCTTTTGATTTCTGCCTTCAATATAAAATTTTGCCTTTACCTGTAATTCAAAATCCTGTCATTTCTTTTTCAGGTTTAATTCAATGTGCGCTGGTATGAACCGCTCCATTACCCAGTTAAAATCGCAATGGAGCCTCATAAAAATCAGTGCGAAGAAAGACAAGACCATTGCTAGGCAGGCTCAAATTAAAACTGGCGGTGGTCCACCATTATCAGTGCCTGACGATAGGGGCTCACTGTCGGCTGACTTAGGCCATGGAGGTCACCAGCATCATCTTGTACCTGAAAATGTATGAAAATAATTATAGCAGCCACGACAAAGGGATAAAATAAAACACTTTTTTGTGCTTACCTCACGACGTCCCCAACATCTTATGGCCACTAAAACTTGCAGTTCAGGACACGTGCCACCACCTCTAGCGCTCTGAACCAGATCATCTTCCACCAAATCTATGATGGTGCGCACTGTGTCCTTATTGAACCTATATTTTATTTTAAAATTTAGGTCCCGCAAATCGAATGGGTTGCTTCGTTGGCGGTAGAGCTTTCTACGTCGCGCTGGGTCGGCATTATTGGCTAAATGCACAATTGCATTTATAGCATTCATTTTCACAAGCAAGGATCACAGCAAGGATATTTTGAATAAATAAACCAACGAAGTGACATTCATATGAAATGACATTTATAAAAGTTAGGTTAAAATAGGTTTATTAGAGCTTTAAACAAGGCCCGAGCTCTCGATAACTTATCACACAGATAAAAGAGGATTTTAGCGCTAAATGACGATTATGAATAACAATTTTTATCAAACGTTTTATAAACCTCTATTAAGCATTTGATAAAATGTGAAAAATGATTATGAATAAGACCGTTAGAGTTAAAGTAAGATTTAAATTTTTGCTGATTAAAAAGATCCCAACCATACTAATGATTTACCTTGAATGAGGCTTTTTAGTTAATCATTAACCTTTGAATTTTGTTTTATTATTTCAGTTCGACGACTTCGTGCGATCTCTGCAAGTGGACCCCCACTCCCCCCTCTTCAGGCTTGTAACGGACGGACAACCCCCTCTGAGGTATGTATAATAAAACTAAAGTCATTTATGTAGGTACTTCAGTCCTCCCCAACCCATTTGGCCACCGTGGAGAGTGTAGACCAATTCTCCATTTCCTCATCCAAGCAGTTGAAACTAAATGACCTGATGATGATCTTTTCTTCAAGGTTATTATAAAACTTTGTTTTATCACCTGTCATCCGCTTTGCACTGGAGGGAAGTCGAACCCTAACTTCGGACTCCTCCTATGTTCTTCTGAATTAATCAGAAGAACATAGGAAAAGTCCGAAGTTCGTTGCGGGTCCAATGACAGTTTTAACTATCCCCCGGGACAAACTTGACCTTCACTGGTTGGGTTTTTATTGGCGGTCAAGCTGTAGATCCTGGCTATACAGGAGTTGGTGTGGGAACGAGAGGTGGGAATAGCCCCGTAATACATGACCTAAATGACCTGATAATTATCTTTAGCTAATCACAATATAGATAGAAGAATCGATCGTTAATTGATTTGAAACGAGTTTTGAATGTCGTTTTACATGAGCCCTTGTGATAAAACCTATTACAATTACCCAAGAAACCACACGGCTCACCTTAATATTCTGTCTTGCTTACTCCGAAAGATTTGCATGTGAATGTAGTTTCAAAACGCTTTTGCTATTGGGGCAGGTTAGGAGTTATCAATTGTCGATCGCGATCGCAGCTCGATATCTAACGCCGTATCCGGCGGGGTATGATAATTAATATGGGACCAGCTTTTTTAGCCGAGGGTTCACACAGGGCTTTTTCCATTGAACAATTGCCTGGGCTTCTCAAAAATCCAATACGTACACATTACTAGTATCCATTTTTCCGTCTAATACTTGTATGTGTCTAACGCCCGAATTTTTCACATTCACAAACATTCGCACGCGTCGACGCACAGGGTTGTCACCCACACACATAGCTCTATTCAACGTTGTGCGTTCGATTTGCAGCATCGTTTGTGAATACGTACGGGCATAAGACTAGACCTCTACGTTGTAAAGGATCTCAGAATTACGATACGTAAAGTGCACTGAAAGTATTTGTCGCCATTATAAACTCTTGCTTTAAAAGTTTATTTAAAAGAAATGAATTGTGGAAAATTCTGAGGTTTCCTTGACCGAATTCTCGGTCGATTCACCAGACATTAAAAATCGTCTGAGCGTTTTTAATGGAAACACACAACATTAATTCCAACGAAATGCACATATTTGGACTCGATTAATATTAAAATCGACCAACAATAGCTTTAGCCCCGTTCGTGGGTGCACAGGTCGGGAATCGAATAATGAATATCGGGTGTCATTATACGTTGTATAATATACGTCTATTATGCTATTATACGGTATCAGATCAAGGACGCCTTGGGTGGTTGGGCAGGAACAAAATGTATATTATAATGTGTTTGTGTACGTTTCGCTTTGATGCGGTGATTAGGTATTGTGTAGATTTTTGATGCTATCTTTGTTTCTGTTATCGGTATACTCGTATGTTTTCCGCGTGGAAATCTTGTGAACGAAGAAATACTATTTACTAGCTTCAGAAAGTTTTTGCTACCCTAAAGCAGATTTATCCCTATTTGCCGTCGTTCTTGTAAAGTAGGTCGGAGAAAAGCAAAAGGACCAATCATCTGACCAGTGCAGCGTGGGGTCAATTCCTCCATTCTCAAAATTCGCATTATGGTAAATTAGAAAGAATGAGGATCAGTACTGTTGTAGAAAATTCAATAAAACTAGTATCTACGTTAATCTTTAAGACATAAGAAAGATATATCTTTTTGAATTATCCAAATCGGACCATTACTTACGAAGATATTAAGTAATAAACATAGGCCGTTTTTGCCGCTAAAAGTCAACGTACGCAAGGCCGCGTGACGTCATTATATCCGAATCGAGCGCAGCCGGCGTACTAATGGGATGGAAAATATTTTTTTCCGGCTAAACTATCAGTTTTAGAAAAAAACTTTTAATAACATTTATTCTTCAAAATAAAGTAACCTATCGACCAGTAATTTTTAAAAATAAAAATTGTGAAAAATAAGTATTGCTATGTCCAAAAACCACATTTTCATAGGATTCGATGCAATGCGGAGACGCGGTTGGGGTGAGTGTAACTTAATGATTGTTTGTATTGAACATAATAATACATAATATGATGCTAATACCCAGTTTCTGGCCTGGGGGGGGGGGGATAAGTCATACCCAGCTTATAGCCTAGGGGGAGGGGCAAGCCTTACCCATATTGTTAGAAGTTATACCTTATTGTTAGAAGTAAATAAATTAATACTTATACATTTTTATATTTTACTTGGAAGAAGATATGACTCTAACAACACTTATGTACACTTTATTTGAATAAATCGCCAAATATACCACCGCGGAGACCCCAATCGCGTCTCTGCGTGCCATTGAATCGTATGAGCGTATGGATTTTTTGCGTTATTTTTCACAATTTCCATTTTTAAAAATTACCTATCGATAGCTTACTTTATTCTGATGAATAAATGTCATTACAAGTTTTTCTCTAAAACTGATAATTTGGCTAGTAAAAAATATTTTCTATCCACGCAGTACGCCGGCAGCGTTCGGATCGGATATAATGACGTCATCGTCCCCGCGCCGGGCGGTCAGTGAACTTTTTTAGTAATTTGGCCATAACTTCGTCAATTTTTGTCGTAGAACAAAAATTTTTGCACTGTGTATTAAGGATTTCTTAGCCCTATAAATCTGCATTCACAGCTAAAAATCGAAATGATCCTCATTGTGCTTCTGCAGTGAAGAGTTAACGATGATGATCACATAGGTACCTTATTTAACCATCATCAATACAATGTTTCATCCCCTTTATACAGGGTGTTAGGTAAATGGGTATATGAACCCATGTTAACATAGTCATATAAATGGTATGATGGTGAAGTAAAGATATGATGTGAAGTAAAGTACCCAATTACCTAACACCCTGTATAATTTATTCATCGTTATCATCAGGTCGTTAAATGTCCACTGCAGGAGGTCACCCTCTACTACACTCAGAGCCAGAGGCAAATAGAAGGTTTAGTCTACACTCCCAACGCTGGCCAATCGGGTTGACGAAACATCTTCCTCGAAAACGCATCCACGGGAAGAGTGGGGTGTTCTTCCATACTGTGTCATAATAATATTAAATCACTTTAGCCTAGGCGCAGACCATCGATTTTTCGTCGGCCGATAGTTTAGTCGGGCAGTTGATCAGTATGGGCATGTATGGAAGTGCGCACATTACGCCGATTCGATTTGGCCGATTCTTCATAAAAATTAAAATAGGGCCCAACTATCGGCCAACTAAAAATCGGTGGTCTGCGCCTAGTCTAAATTTTTTCAAAGGTACGGAACTATTCTCGCCTCTCGTTCCCACCGCTGCACTCTTGTGTAGCCAGGATCTACAGCTTGACCGCCAATAAAAACACATTATCAAAAGTAATGAAGTCCCAAATGTCTAACAAATCCTCGTAATTCCAGACAATGCCTGCACCCCGAAGCGTGCAGCAAGGAGCTCACGCTGCCAGCGTACTACGCTCGCTTCCACGACCTGCGCAAAGAATACGTGCGAGCGTACACGCTGCGAGCGGTCGCGCCGCGAGCGCAGGCGCCGCCGCCGCCACCGCCGCCCGACAACCCCGCCTGTCTGTTGGATATGCTCAATTGTATCCTTTTTCAATCATCATCAGCTATCAGCCTTTCAAAGATCATACACACTATTAATAGCCGAGTAACGCTGGTTCGTACCCGCCGCCGTTACACACTCGTGTTACGAAGCCAGTCAATACAAATTACCTAAATTACTGGTAGTGACACCCCTCCCGTGCCGCTCTCATACCTCAGGAACTGACTGTTTTTTAAAGTCGGTTAAAAAGTCTAAAGTTCTCTGTCGTTTAATAACTCAAAGGTGACTGACTGACTGACATAGTGATCAACGCACAGCCCAAACCACTGGACGGATCGGGCTGAAATTTGGCATGTAGGTACACTCGCGAGCAAAACTATGGAATCACTTACATGAAGTTGTTTCCACGCGAACTTGTGTACTAACGAATTTGTTAGTAACAAAAAAAGACCACCACCATGGCACCATTTTAAAGATTAAACTTTTATCTTTAAATTGATACCAAATTAATTTAAATCACACCAGTATTTAAAAAGATATCCCGGCTGATGTGAAGAAGTAACGAAAAAGACATGTATGAACTGTTTGATACGTCGCGAGTTGCGGCCTATTTACCCCCTATAAAAGCACGCGTTTTCGGATTTTTGCTTTCACACGTTGATTCATACACATCTCCGCTTCTTTTGACACTTTACCTGGGATTCTACACCTTCAGAAGCAGCACAAATCGTTGCACTATTGCAAGAAGGGCTCAGCCAGCGGGCTGTCGCACGTCAGCGCCACATAAGCCAGTCCTGGGTTTCGAAAGTTTTAAGACGCTTTCGGGAGACTGGTGGCTTTATCCCGAGACCAAGTTCTGAACAGCGCCGGCGCACATCGCAGAGGGAAGACCGTTTTTTCATGTCAACCTCTCTATGAAATCGTCATTTGACTGGAATCGATGTCCATCAAGAGCTCAGAAATGTTCGTAAGATAGCTGTTAGCGAGTGGACAGTTCGTCTAAGATATAAGCAATAGAATTTGACTCCAAAAAGGCCTGCCACAGGCTCGAAACTGACGGCAGGTCACCGATAAGCACGCTTTCAATTTGCTCGTACACATCTCGATTGGAAGGCGAGTAATGGAGGCGAGTTCTGTTCTCCGATGAATGCAAACTGTGTTTGCAGGGCAGCAGTCGAAGAGGTCGGGTTTATAGGCGGCCTGAGGAGCGATTTGTGCAGTGCTGGTTCGCTGAAACAGTGGCTTATGGGGGTGACTTGCTCGACTTAACATCGATATGTGTACGAGAAAATTGAAAGCGTGCTTATCGTTGACCTGCCGTCAGTTTCGAGCCTGTGGCAGGCCTTTTTGGAGTTAAATTCTATTGCTTATGTCTTAGACAAACTGTCTACTCGCTAACAGCTATCCTACGAACATTTCTGAGCTCTTACTGGACGTCGATTCCAGTCAAATGACGATTTCATAGGGAGGTTGACATGAAAAAACGGTATTCCCTCTGCGATGTGCGCCGGCGCTGTTCAGAACTTAGTCTCGGGATAAAGCCACCAGTCTCCCGAAAGCGTCTTAAAACTTTCGAAACCCAGGACTGGCTTATGTGGCGCTGACGTGCGACAGCACGCTGGCTGAGCCCTTCTTGCAATAGTGCAACGATTTGTGCTGCTTCTGAAGGTGTAGAATCCCAGGTAAAGTGTCAAAAGAAGCGGAGATGTGTATGAATCAACGTGTGAAAGCAAAAATCCGAAAACGCGTGCTTTTATAGGGGGTAAATAGGCCGCAAATCGCGACTTATCAAACAGTTCATACATGTCTTTTTCGTTACTTCTCCACATCAGCCGGGATATCTTTTTAAATACTGGTGTGATTTAAATGAATTTGGTATCAATTTAAAGATAAAAGTTTAATCTTTAAAATGGTGCCACTTTTTTTGTTCCTAACAAATTCGTTAGTACACAAGATCGCGTGGAAACAACTTCATGTAAGTGATTCCATACTTTTGCTCGCGAGTGTAGATGTTATGACGTAGGCATCCGCTAAGAAAAGATTTAACGAAACTCCACCCCTAAGGAGGTAAAACGGGATCCACGCGTACGAAGCCGCAGGCGGCTATTCAGCCTATAAAAATCTATACACACCATCTAATTAGTAAGCCACAAGGGCTGGACTGGCCGACTCGAGATTTGACGAACAAAGTGTTTGTAGTGTTCTAGATCTAGTAATTTGAGCAATACAAATTCATCATCATCATCTTAGCCATAGGACGTCCACTGCTGAAAATAGTAGGCCTCCCCCAATAATTTCCATATTGCCCGATTGGTAGCGGCCTGCATTCCTGCTACCTTTAGCTTTGAGATCGTCCGTCCACGGTGGATGTCCCAACAGTTTACCAGTAGGTGATCTCCACTCCAGAACTTTGCTACCCCATCGGCCGTCAGTTCTGCGTACTATGTGCCCTAGGCTGCCCTGTATGCCTTATTTTTTTTTATTATTCTTTAAAAAAAATAGAAATATTATAAACCTCCTTCATTTACGTAGTTGCAGATTACTACGGAAAGTAAGAACTTACTACATAGATATCTTGCTAGATATCTCAGATGAGAAGTTTTTTCTAATGCTCCAACTTCACTGAATGTCGAAATAACGATAGTAAAATTGCTGTTCACGTTAAAACCAGATATTAATGGCCCTATCACGTTTAAGTACCCAGTAGTTTGTGCCACTTTGTCTTGCGGTTTCATCCTAAAAAGTTTCCTTGACCAAAATGGATGCGAACACACGACCTCGCGGTTTGGGCGTTTTATCGAACAATCTACACGAACCAATCATGCTTTATAAAGCCTTGGATGTTTGAGAAATTGCTAAGTGCATCCCAAAGCTCCACGACTCTTGGCTTTTATTCATAAATTTACAACCAAATAGGTGCACGAAATAAACTTTTAAATGGGTGTACCAATAATTCAGACCCCACGTCATCTACTAATGACTGATAGTTGGGTAGTTTATTAAACTGTCTACTAAATCTTTGCAATAATCGCAATAATGATATTGCTCTTCGGGATAAAGAAAATCTATATCTTATAGAGGTCAGAGGTGAAGGATTTACAAAAAAAGTAGTGTAAGTTTTACCTAGATTACCCTATCATCAATCATCTTTTACTTACATTCAGTTTGATGTTAATTAACCTAGTAGAGTGTCATTAGGATAATTGAAGTTTGATTCATAGACGTACTCGTATATTTTTATATGTCTATGGTTTGATTAGTACCTATTTACTTAGCGCCAAGATTAGAACCTCAAATATTCATCTTTTTTAATTTTCAACTACCATATACAATGATTTCTTTAACCCAAATTTCACAGATTTAGGTATACCTCCATATTCTGGAGACAACTTTTACATTGCAGAAGTCAAAGACATGGTCAGTGTGATACAAAGGATAATATCCGATGGTAAGTAAACAACAACGTAAAAGTGCTTTTTTAAAGCCTACTTACAGAAATAAATGATTTTTACTGAGTTTTTAATTTAAATTAATTTCGAATGCATATTAATTAAGTTAAAACTAAAAGACTGATAGTAAGACTGCAGATACTTTTAAATCTGTGATTGCAAATTTTATAACATAAACATAACATAAATTAATCGCCCGCTATCCAAATATCACACGAAGGTGATCCATAAAAAACAAATTACGTCCACAGAAAAATAATAGTAGGTATTATTTAGATTCTGTTGATAAAATGTGAGGAAGCTGGAAATTGTAATAATAACTTTTCGTTTGTGTTTTTTCAGGTTTCCGGTTAGAGTTGCCAGAGACTGTTGACTTAGTTTTAGAAACTGGAATTTGGTGAGTTTAAATTAACATTATTTTTCCATTATTAGATTATATTAACTAGGTGCTCTCACAATAAATACTTGTGTTATCCCAGCAGCACGAAGCACCAAAACGCCTGTATAAAATTTATCGGCAAAAACACATAAGAGTCAAATTGACAATCGGTTCTTCAGGCACTGTATTTCAATTATGAAGTCAATAAAATAACTAAATCGTATAATGATTGATTAATGTCTCTAATAACTCATTACAATAAAGGGAAAAATAATATCTATTATTTTTGTAAGTAAGTTAGTTGATTGACTGTCTGAGCCCGCGACTTCATACGCGTGAAAATAGTTTGAATAATATTTCCAGTTTTTGCAACCTTTTTCTTTACTCTAACGATTCCAAATGAAGTAGTTTTCTGTTCCGTAAAATTACCTCATAATGTTCAGAAGAAGGACGTAAGCAAACATGATAGAGCTGTGATTTGATTTTGATGAAGACCGAGTCACGCGATGGTCACTCAATCATGCCAAGTTATCAGCATTACGAGTATATTGCGGATTTGCTGACATTGGTAACATTGTTGTAGTAACATAAACATGCTTTTAGACCAAGTTAAAAAATTAAACAAGTTCTGACTTTGTGAGGTCATCAAATAAATATAATTTATTGTACAGTCGACAGCATATCAAGGTATACATTTTTGATGCAAAATGGCCTGTATTACGACGAGATAAGATGCCACTGTGTTTAGTTTGATGTGCTGTCGTCTGTACAACATACCTATTTCAGATAAAACTGTTTTAATTTCTGGGTAAGAAAATTAAAATCTCTTGATGAAAATCTTAAAATTTTCATTTTGTGTATTCATCAGGTGCCTTTTAAAAAGCTCGTGGTAGTTGCTACCATTAAAATTATAAAAACAAGATATCTTAATACGTAGGTACTTACTTTATTTACTACAACATTCTAAGGTTAATTACCTTTAAAATAAACTCAAAAACCCGAAATGAACTGAAATGATTAGGTATTCATCATAATGTAAAGAAACTAATTAGGTATAATGTGGCTTAATTTAATATAATAAAAGCTAAGACGTAACAAAATATGGGATTGGTTTGACAGGTTTGACATCACAAAAAGTTCTAACTCTTGACACTTTTTTGTCAGTCAGCAAAAAAGGGACAGGTCGTTTAACTGTTTGCACTCGCTCAGCTTTTGTTTGTATTTTTTCTGAAAATGGTTATTAGCAGAGTGTTTTTTGTCGTTTTAGGATGTCACTACCTGCATTGAACCTTACAGTAATAATAAGATTGCTAAGTTAAGGAAGATTTTATTTCTTTCTTTAAACTCCAATCAGAATATTGTAAAATAATTAGGACACCATTTATGATAAAAACTTAATATTAACTAGGTACCTACTTAAGCCCTAGATTTTACAATCGTCAGATAACTTTTAACTGAAGAATAAGTTTTGCACATTGACAGTTTCAGTATGGGAAATATGTCAAAATGACAATTTTATTCTTCAGTTATAAGATATCTGAGCTCTGAGGATTGAGAAATCAGTCCTATTTATCTTGAAACACCATAACTGAACTGATACTTTAACAGAACTACTTAAACCGACTTACACGATTTGACGTCACACCGTCTCTATTGTTTGTTACATCCAATCGACCATACAAATCCCCATACCTGACTTCACCAAGTACTAAATCCACAACGCACGCAAATTTCCCTGAATCGTATAGGAAGGAGTGAGACGTCCGAGAGTGTATTGCTGACTAAAACAACGCCGGTACCACGCAACACAGAAGCATGTTAGCGATATGTTTACGTCATAATACAATAAGGACTTATACACAGTGCCGGAAATGGAACGACGATCTGGTGATGAAGGTCGAGGGAAGAACCTGGATGCGGGCAGCGTACGATCGGTCGTTATGGAAATCCTTGGAGAAGGCCTTTATCTAGCAGTGGACGTCATTTGGCTGAAACGAACGAACGAAATTAAGCAATTGCTTTGGCCTTAGGGCATCACCTCTTGGGAGGCACCAAAAATTGCTAGCACATAAAAAATCCGCGTAAACAAGACCCGCAAAAGTAGTTTTGTTAAAATTTGTTTAATAACTATAATAGCATCGACTAGCTAGACTTATACCGGCAGTGTTTGTACAAAGACATCTTATAAATGGGAAAAATAAAACTACATTTAATTTACGTTTAATAAATCACTTCCAATCGTCCAATCTGGAAATCATTCAAGAAGGTCTATGTTAAGCAGACTTACATTTTAGTAGTTAAAGATGCCCGTGTTGAGTTTATGTGCCGTCCCTCAATCTTCTTAAATCTAGTACTATATAGGTACCTATTTTATTTTATCTTCAGTAACAACAATGGATTAACTTACATTAAAACAATCACGTGAACTGATTGATAACAATATCTTTACAAATTAATTACCTAGATACCTATATCAAGACGAATGTACAGTTTTCATCACCTATCATTTTGACTTCCTCTATTATGATTAAACTGAGATGATATCACAAAACTTCTGAATTCCGTCTTCTGTAGAAGTTTTCGATTTCGGAGTTTGGAATTATGTCCCAATTTCCTTCAAAACAGAAATGTACCTTGATACCATTTATCTATCGATTAGTAGGCGACGATTAAAGCTATCTAAGCTTATTAGATAACCGAACCGAATTTAGATTTATGTCTATCTAATTCTATCTTTAAATGACAAAAATATGGAAGGTAACTTACTGTAAAGATACTTTGCATTAGAGAAAGGAGTGATACTCTGGTATGCGTTCAGAGCAGACAGTGTCTCCAAGCTACTTAATGTAGGTACCTGCTTATCTACGGGACTATTCTCACCTCTCGTTCCCACCGCTGCAACTCCTGTGTACCCAGAATCTACAGCTTGACCGCCAATAAAAACCTAACCAGTGAAGGTCAAGTTTGTCCCGAGGGAAAGCTTAGGGGGCGTCCATAAATTACGTGAGACAATTTTGGCCATTTTTCAACCCCCCCGCCCCCCTTTGTGAGATTTGGTGAGATTTTGCCTGACCCCCTCCCCCACCCCCCTAATCTCACGTGATATTTAATAAAATGCCTATTTTGCAATGTCTATGCTTCGAGTACCTATATTAGATTTATATGAAAAAATCAATATGAAAAAATCAGTAACCCAGTGTCGTGCCACACGCAGTGCAGGGTTCCGTAGCTTCCCGTCGTTTAGTAAGACAAGCAATTGCTTCAACCTAGGACCAGTTTTTTGATTCATAGTTAAAATAACTAATTGTTAAATTTTGCTACTAATGGTTAAATATTAATAAAATGTAAACTAATAGTTAAAAGATGTACTAAAAGTCAAGTTAAACATTGTTAAAAAAACATTATTTTCTGTTATTTAACCACTTGTCATTTGACAGCTGTCAAATTTGACTATTGGTTACTTTAACTACGAATACATAATATTTTCATACTTATGACATTCATTTTTTAGGGTTCCGTAGTCCTGACAAGGAACCCTTATAGTTTCGATATGTCTGTCTGTCCGAGGTTTCGCTTGGAAATTATTGGCACTGGGGAGCTGTAATTTTGTGAAGGTATGTATATTAATCACGCCGACAAAACGATAAAATAAAATTTCTAGGGTAGCTCCCCTGCATGTAAAGTGGGGATGATTTTTTTCAAGGAAAACTATAACGGTTAAGATACATTACTTAGTTTAAGAGTAATAGTCATTTGACTCATGTATTATACAATTTCTTAACCAGTAAAAATTCCTTAGAAGAAAATATGAAAAGTGACTTTAGATGAAGTAATTGCTTGCTTCTGAAATATACATATTGTGGTAACGACAGACAACTACGGAACCCTACACTGCGCGTGGGACGACACGCACTTGGCCCATTTATTACGCAATAGAGATGCTGATCAAGTTTTTTTTTTAAGTTCGAATTTTCTTAATTTCGACATTTATTCTGCTTCTTTAGTGTTCACAAATGCAGATGGAGGCATTTTTAGTTAAATTTGATTAGACGGTTTGGAATAAATTGTCATTATCATCATAAAAAAAATCATTTTTTTTTACTTCAATAACCCAGTTTTCTGGTAATTTTACTCTATTTCTTGCGGGAAAAATTACGTGATATTTTCTGAGACCCCCCCTCTCCCCCACGTGAGATTTAGTGAGATTTTCGTTGACCCCCTCCCCCCCTAAAAGCCTCACGTAATTTATGGACGCCCCCTATCTGCTAAACTGTTGCTAAGTATAAAACTTTTTTAAAAGTAAATGTAAGTAATACTCACAAATTCTTAAAACCTACGATTAAATACCAACAAAGATTTTCAGGTAGTTCAGCGATTCATATAAACATGAACAATGTGATATCCGTTCGAAAATCTATCAGTGTAGACTGTAGTGCAGACACCAAGTAAGTACAGCGTGAAAAACATAACGTCATTTAATTTCAAACAAACTATGTAAGTCGCAAATCAACACTAGTGAACACTTCTTAACTTAACTATCGCTGGAGCAAGCTTCATAATACAAGTCATATCGACTCCTGCGCAGGGCGAAGTGTCACCAAGCGTTGAGCGTCACACCGGCTCACTTCGCGCTGAACCGTCACGCGAACCGCACGTCTTTTGCGCTCCGTTCGAAATACTAAAAGCTTATCTTTTCTGTTTTGAAACATCTCCTTGGTGTTATAAAAATCGTGCTTGATAACGTGTTTTGGAGTCAGGACTTTGTGTTTGTTTTGTGAACCACTTTCGGGTCTTTTATCGGTCCTCGGCTGCGACTTAAGATAAGAAGGTGAGTTGTGCTGATAGCTTTTCGTCGATAATTACTTAGGTTTGTCCACTGTTACGATGGCCGTTGTGAGCGGACTGGCGATAGGTATGATGGAATGTGACGAGAGATTACATGCCCGACGCCTTTGAATTTACTAGGTGTCATAAGCACAAATGGTCGTAAACTTAAATGACAACTTAGATTAGTATTTCAGTAACAATGTGATATGCCACACTCATAAAATCATAGAAAATTAACGTATTGTTCTGTGCATCTTAAAATAATTAGTTACCGCTGAACCTAACCAGTATCTTAATACTTATTTGATACTAAGTTGGTCAACATTAGGAGTGAAGTAATTAATAATTATATGTATTTATCTAAGAATGACAAATGCGTGTGTAATGTATAGTGATTAACCCATATTTAATCAGAATTAGGTGTTGAATAGATTTACAATGCAGGCCCTGCGGCCATATGCTACTATCATTTGCTACTGGTTTTTGATAAGTCATACGTAATCGCTCGATTGTGATTTAAACGAACCAATATAATAAAAAGTTAAATTAAACTTCAGATAGGAGGATAATAGAATCAGTAATCAGGCCCTTATTATTATACGATGCTCCAAAATAGATCTATTTTTCAATACTTCACTACTACGAGCTAAAAGCTGTTCTTGAGTGTTGACTCCTTGAACACCTTTAAGATGGTTGCTTACAATTGACTTCTTTGACATTCAAAACCCCCACTTTCTTTTTTGCTGGAACTAAACAATCTAATATTATCTCCCCAGAGAAGTAATCTTTATTATGGCTGTTCTTGAATGTTGATTCTTTAACTTCCAGAAGACAGCTACTGTCAGATAGAAAATTGACTTCTCTGACATTCAGAATCCGGGGGGATTCTTCTTTCTTCCTTGCTAGAACTAAACAGTCTAACATTCTGTTACATCACTAATTCTTTGTTATTTGTTGTTATAAGAAACAAATGACATCGAATATGTCATTTGAAGTTCTTGATAATAATAACACGCCTCCTATTTTAGTTTTATCATTGATACCCTGACCCTAAGAATATTTTTGAAGTATTGACATGTCTGACAAGATTATATCAAGTTATAAGAATGTTATTTTAAAACTTTTTAATGAAAACTAGTACTTACACAAAAGATAAAAAAACAATTGAAAACTAGATCCAGAGACTCAGCCATTTCTTGATGGATTTCAAAAATAACTCACCGGCTTTTTAGTTTTGGTCTATATTTTATTTAATCCCATTCAGTGAAATCTAATGTTTTCTACATCACGAACTTGAACTTTTGGATTAAAGCTATTCTTGAATCTGGATTCATATGTATTTGAATGTCGTTTCCAGTAAGTCTCAAGTATACCCTTCAAAAAGGTCTTATTTGTTACATCAGGCAAAGGATGTTTGCGACTATGCCACTGCATGTAACACCGTACGTCTATATTTATCTGTTTGCTCAAGCTATCTCCTCGTAAACTACTTTGCTACCAGACCCTATCAAATACAAATAAGATCTTTTAACCGATAACCCCTTGAGCTTACTTACTGATTAATCTACTAAACTAATAACTACAAAGGAGGGAAATGTTACCTCTAATATTAAATAGTAGTTTTTTTCCTCTATACAAATACGCATAAATAAGAAGAATAATTAAAATTAGGATTTATTATTATAATACCACACCTAATTCAAAATAAGCCAATTTTATACCGCGTGCGTGTCGGTAAATAACTACAAAGTTAAAAGTAGGATGGTACTCGTAGTACCTACGTGGGACACTATTTAAGTTGTGAGCCTAACTATGAAAACAAAGTAGTTTATTATTAAAATGGTATTGATTGGGTTTATTGGTATTGTCTTTCATGATTTGTGTACTTTTTAATGTGTCCGAAACACTTTTCATAGCATTTTTTCCACTCAGCTTGAGGCACCTCCAAAGCATGGTTTTTGACCGCAACGACAATTGCTTCTGGCTACATAAATCGCTGTTCACGCATTTAATTTTAATATATGGGTACCAAAAGAAGTGTTTAGATTCCAAGCAAGAATTTTGTAGCGTTGGACCTGTTTATTTCATATTTTGAGTGTTCAAATAGTCAGTTGTTTGACGAAACGTGTAAAAGCTCACATTTTCGTCACGAATGGCGATTCGACTATGCTGGTCAGTTTCCCTTATTAAACCGAAGACTTTTGGAAAAAAAGTGGCTGTTAACTATTAAGAATTAACCATTCTAAATTTCTCTAGTGACGTTTCTGTCATATAATCGGATATTTCGGAAAAATAGGCCACCATAAGTTTCAAAATGTTCCGAGCGCATGGGACTTTTGTTGGAATTGGTTCATCTTAAAACACCTCCATAGTCGATAGCTGTTTATTTTCAGGATCATTATGCATAGATCCTTAATTCGTCAACTGTCACAATTTTAAAAACGGCTTTTAAAGCTTTTTAAACGTATTTATCAAACATTTCCAAAGACTAAACGACACAAGCGTCCTATTGAGCGTTTGAAAATTTTTGTGACATCCAGCGAGAAAAAAACGTATTGACCGTAATATGGTCATACAATATTTTATTACTGCTAGTGGAATTAATGCCTAGGATTATCTTAATCCTACGATATATCACATGACGAGGTTTCCCTTCCATTTTTCTGACAACATCAATGTTTTCCGCCACTAATAGTCATTTTCGACGACTTTCGCAAAGTTCACTGGTGAGCCAATGACATACAATATTATACTTCTTAAACTAGCGTTTTACAATGGTAAAGAACAGATCTTTATCACCAAAAGTGAAATTTAGCTGACCGCTTCAGTTTTGTATTGATTAACCACGTCGAAAGTCATAATAAATCTTCGCGCGAAAATTTCCGCAAGTCAATCCCATGTTTTTGCAGTCAAGATAATTTTCAATTCAATGTTAATAATACAAAACATGCTTAAATGATAAAAAGTTTTGAGTAAGGTTATAGTCAAAAATGTCAAACTTTTCATTAAAAGTATCAGATGTCGTCTAACAACACGTTATGTTGTCGAGGCTCACAACTTAAATAGTGCCCTAGTACCTACTATTCTATGGATCAACAACAATCTTGAAACTAGTCTAAAGTCAAACTTGAGTGTGGTTTTGTGATACGGGCCATATTTTCTTTCAATACCTCGTTTTAAAGCTTGCCTAACCCAAAACATGCCCAGCAGAACTAATTTCCTTTTACGACCAAGAAATCCGACTCCCAGCGGAATTCTTTCTCCTATTACAGGCGCGTGGAGACTTGAAACTTACCGATGCAGTGCACACACAAATGCACCTTGATGACCAAGACTTAATGGCGTAAATCCGCTGAAAGTTTGAACATTTCTAACGCACATCAAGTTAAAAACAGTGGCATCTATGTAGTTTGTTATAGATGCGATTTTGCAACGAAAATTTGTATGATATGCTAACGAATATACAAACAGCGGATTTGCAATCGTCAACATACCTAATAAATCTTGTCGATTTGAAGTTTCATGTCGCGATTTCGACACCAAAATGTGGACAAACAACGCATTTGAAGTAAACTTAAATTGTAAGCATGACTTTTCATTTGAAATTGATTTAATAGCGTTATGTTTGTGTAATTAATTACTCAGCGATGATTTCAATCCGTTAGCTTCGTATGAAAATATTCCCTGCTATGAATCTTTAAATGCGTCATCCTCAGTTTTATTGGAAGGAATAAACCCTTCGTATCTAGCAAGTTAAGCACCTACATTGTAAATTTATCTACTTTGAGGCCAATCTCCTTCTACACTTTTAACATTTGAGTTCCCAATCCATGTTAGACATAAGCCTATAGTGATCTTGCGTCATTCGGTCTGCTGAACTGTCTGACAGTTCTAATTTTATTATATTTCTTTTTGGATGAATGTTAGCTACTCAGTTGAAAAAAAAATACTACTGGACGGAATTTCATGAAACATCACACATCAACACAATCGGGTTCAGTGAATTCACATATTAACCCGATTGATTTTGTGCGGCTGAATAAGTAGATTACTGATCAAACTCTCTTCATGTTATGATGAAGCCAGCCTTGACGTTTATAAGTGCCACCAGTGGTCAAAATAAAATAAAATATTTTTGATTTTGTTTTTATTTGCCAGCCAAATCAGACCTAAGTAAGTGAGATTTAGGCCAAAACCCTTGTTCTTCAACTAAATCTTGATAATTAATTAGTAACACACCTTGTAGTGTAAGGCTGAGTTGCACCACCTAACTTTGACCGTAACTTTAACGAGTTTTTAAGTGTTTTTTTAGAGTTTGACAGAATTTTGACGTTTGTCAAAGTTAAAGTAAGATGGTGCAACCCAGCCTAATATTTATAAATAGGTTTTCTGTTAGTTTTTAGAAATATCGTATCAATCAGTCAGCATATTTAATATAAACCACAGTCTCTTATACTTATCACTGTGTTAACTGAGGATATTTAAAACTATCCATTGATAACTAGTCATTGGTAAACAAACGATCATTAATGGCCCACTTAACTGTAAGTAATATGAGTATTTTATCAGATCATCGTCCTTTATACAACCTTGGTGATAGTTCCATTCGCATTATCACTCAAGCAAATAATTCCGTAAATCATGGAATTAATTCATTAAGGAAAACTGAAACTATTGCAATTTCAACGTAGACTAAATCATTCATTGAATACGAGACACGAGTATTAAGGAAATATAGGTAGTTAATAGTTATATTAATTTGTAAATGACGAAACTTTAGAGCGTCATTTCTGTGGTCATTTCGCTGACATAGCAGGGTAGGGTACTTCCAAATCGTCATTTTCAGTAAATTTGGTTGATTCAAGCATGCTTTGTTATAACCAATATGTTAAAAATACTTATATGTGTGATTTTCAATTAATATTTTTGGTCTAGAAGACCTATAGTTCAAGTAGTATAATGTTTTTCTTTCTTTCTTATATGATGTTAGTTACATGACAAAAGGAGTACCGTAAACGATCTACCAAAATCAAGGGTTTACATTACGGGGGCGTTTGTATAATTCAGTAGAAGCCAAACTGTTAGTGGTAGGTATGTGACTCAACATCTGAACGTTCTTTCGGCTAATAAAAATACACTTGTGAACAGTCCCATGGACACAATGTCCATTATGGATGAAGCAAAACAATCTGAACAATGCGCGAGAAGCGCCGCTGTTTACTTTATGCTGTCACTTGAGTTTGACTTTGAAGTCTAAACCATAGCACAACTCACAAGGCCGTTTTGAAATTACTGTTTTCTGCATCTTGCCTAGTTTTTAGGCTGGGTTGCACCATCTTACTTTAACTTTGACAAACGTCAAAAATCTGTCAAAATCCATACAAAAAACACTGGTTATTGTTATAAAATAGTTACGGTCAAAGTTAGGTGGTGCAACTCAGTCTTAGACTGGTGTAAAACTTCGTAGTCGTACTTCGTAACTTCGTATTTAGAGCTAAAATAACGTAGCGTAGTTACTTTTTTTAGCAAACCAAAAACATGGTATAAAAGAACGTAAGGAGATCCAATCTTCCTTCTTCCATTGGCCTGTGGCCTCTAGTACTCGTAAATTGGAGAGGGTCTCCTGCAGTGGAGATTTTTTTGTAATGTGTACATACAGTTATCATAAAAACATCTTAGACAGTTATTGCATTATTGCATAACTAATTAGTCCCGTTAACCCTCCAATATGAAGTTAGGACTGGGACTGGGAAGTTGGTTGAGGAAGTTAGTTCACCACAATAAAGAGTCCAGCAGCGGCAGGGTTTGAACTACCAACCCTCGAATTGAACTCCGACACTTACACAGTTGGGCTATTCTTCTTCTTGTTGTATCGACAACAAACCTATAACATAACAGTGTCACCCCAAAACTCTGCTACAAATTTAAATCTACCTGCGTGCAGTTGTTTGGCTATTGTCGCCTCGAATAATCTGATGATGATAAAAATGGAGTCTAGAGTATAAGTACTAAGATTCATAGTCGATTGTCATTTCATATATAACTGATTCAAGAGTCGATTGCATTACATTCCTGTAGTTTTTTACAAGTAAGTTTTTCAGTTGTAATACTTGAGCCGTGAGTCTAGCGAGACCATTATTTTTTACGACACGATAACGCACGCGCCGATAAGAGCTTGTTTCACACACTGCGTTCCTACACACTTAGTAGGAAAATATTCATAAAATTCGGATTTAATCTAAGGTTTTATGACAAAATATGTTTGAATTTTCTTGTAATTATTTTCTCTCTGTACTTATTTTTTTTTTGGTGGACATCATTACTCGTATTCATAAATTAATTACTTATTAAAATTATGTTTTACAGTAAAATGTTTTACGAGTCCGATTAAGTCCTGATGCGACTAAACTTTTATCCGAGAATAACTCTTGGTATAACTGGCACATTGACAGTTTCAGTATGGGAAATATGTCAAAACTGACGATTTATTCTGAGATTAATATTTACTCTTGTTTGATCGAATCCACCCTAAGTATTGGGATTGTAATCCTATTATTGGGAGATCGATTTAAAAGTACTTATAAGAATAAATTTATTCAAAAGAAATTAAGGAGTGACACTGAAACGTTCCATAAAAGTTTGATACAAAATTACACCTTTTATAACTATCCATAAGATACTATAGTGTAAAACCGTCGCGACGTTTGTTGAAACGTTCGTGGAATCCTCGTTTTAGAATACGAGCCTTTGTATTTCACATTGGATAGCTATATCTAGGTATTCACAGTACGTGTGAACTAAGAAGTAACTTTAACATTGTATGCCAGTCTAGTTATGTTGTGTTTATTCTTACTGAGCATCTGATGATCTCTGAGGTCAAACCACTGACATGCTGTGCAAATGCAAAATGTTCTTGAAATTACATACATTAACTTGGGTAACTTTGAATTTCAGGGTAACTTTGAACAGTAAAAAATAATGAATTACATATTATCACTTACCTATCGGATTAATATTTACACGTATAATAGATTATTTTAGTAATTATTTTGATGAATGAGGTCACATGCGCACTTTGCGCAGTCCTATCTACTTATATCTATCGAAATATTATGATGGCCAGTATTGGACTAGAGGATTCTTGAAGATTCCAATTAGGGAATAATGCGCCAATAGTCTAGGTTTGTTTGATAACCCAAGAATGGTATCGACCTTTTTCCCTGGACATTATTTCCACCTTTTTTAAGTTGTAATGTGATATTTATTTAGAGTCTTAATTCTCAATCATCCACAGACCGTGACATCTGGATGAGCTGTCCATGTGACTGTCATAAAGTGACCTGTGGGTCTAGACAAAGTGCAAATTATAATCGCAAACCAGTCGAAAAGTGGTCGAAAAGCCCCTTTTTTGTATGGAGTTTTGACGGATTCGATTTTCGATTCGATCAAAAAGTGCGTTTTGTCTAGGGGGGCTGTAGGTCTAGACAAAGTGCAAATTATAATCGCAAACCAGTCGAAAAGTGGTCGAAAAGCCCCTTTTTTGTATGGAGTTTTGACGGATTCGATTTTCGATTCGATCATAAAGTGCGTTTTGTCTAGGCACGATGTAAAACTAATTATCTTAGCGACTCTTGTCGTTTTATGTTATGTTTTGTGTCGATAATTTAGTGTTGTTTTATCAATCAGCTGCTTTTTAATTACCAAGTTAAATATTTAGGTCAGTTAATTGTAATAAAAGTTATTTTTAATATTATGAACTTCGAAGGTTGAATAATTCTTAGACGTCTTTATCGGCTAAAGACCTCAGCTACTACTATGAAAAGATATGGATATATTTTCCTTGATTAAAATAATATATTACCAAGACATTATTTTTTTGTAGATTTGTATTAGTGTTGGGATTCTTGTAATTATGGATCACTAGCTTTCCGCCCGCGTCTTCGCCCGCGTGGAATTTTGTCTGTCACAGAAAAACTTTATCGCGCGTGTCCCTGTTTCAAAAACCGGGATAAAAAAAACTATCCTATGTCCTTTCCCGGGACTCAAACTATCTCTATGCCGAATTTCATCAAAATCGGTTCAGTGGTTTAAGCGTGAAAGAGAGACAGACAGTCAGAGTTGCTTTCGCATTTATAATATTAGTATAAATTATTTATTAACTTACATACAATTTTGACCAATTTTTCGATAGCTCAGCGGTCAGCAGAGCGGTGGCTCAGCAAGCGAAGGACGTGGGTTCAATTCCTGTCGGATCCAGTTGTTTATTTTTTTTTACTACTCAATTAAAATATGGTTTCTGTTGTTACAGCTCAAAAGACGATGAAATAGACGGCAACTGCATCGTTCGCGCCCGCGGCTTGCCCTGGCAGTCGTCCGACCAAGACATCGCAAAGTTCTTCAGAGGACTCAATGTTGCCAAGTAAGTTTGTACTCTTGAATAATAAAAAAATCAAAGTAAAAAAAATATTTCTTCGTAATTAAAAAATAAATAAATACAATAACAATAAAGAGCGAGCCAATCCAATGTGTAGCTACTATAATTCTGTTGTTGAATACAAATTCAAAATCGATTTAGCGCCTTTACTTCAAAAAATGTTATCCGAAGTTTCGAATATTGCCATCCAGTTGCAGTTGTTGTTGTGACAGATAAATATCCGAAACTATGCAAACTGCGTTTTGGCACGGTAATACTAGTTTCGGAGTAGCGCTGCGGCATAGATTTTAATAAAGCCTAGAAATTGTGCTAGAAGCACGAAAAGTGAGGCAACTTTTAGCGGATCATTTTGCCCCACTTGAAACTTGAAACTTAATTGTTTTAATTTAAATGTCTTTAAATAATTATTAAATAAAAAATAATATTTTATTACGTTAAATGTGGATAAAAATCTCTCACTTTCGAAAAAAAAACAGCTCAATTTAAACATTTTTAACAACGTTTTGACAGTTGAATGACAAGATTTTCGCCTCAATTTTTGTGACGAAGCGTTTGTATGAAGACTATCCATCTAGGCTTTATTAATCCTGCAATAGTTCCAGACTACTACTTACATAATTTTAAGTTTTAACTTCTTTATGTATCTGTGCAGGGGCGGAGTAGCGCTGTGTTTGTCGCCGCAGGGGCGCCGTAACGGCGAAGCGTTGGTGCGGTTCATCTCGCAGGAGCACCGCGATATGGCGCTCAAGCGGCATAAACACCACATCGGCCCTCGGTACATTGAGGTAGGTGAACTGAAGTTACAACACTAATGTCAAATTTAATGAGCCGCCATTGGTAGCTCAATCGGAACGTTCTCGTTAGCTCAGTGGTGGCAATCACCCTGCGAACGAAAGGGCTCTAGTTTAGAGACTGGACAAGGTTAATTTAATCAAATCCCTAATTCATCATCATTATGGGACTATTCCCGTCTCTCGTTCCCACCGCTGCAACTCCTGTGCAGCCAGGATCTACAGCTTGACCGTCAATAAAAACCCAACCAATGATGTTTGTTCCGGGGGAAAGTTATCATCATTAGTTAGACGGATTGTGTTTCTTACGCCACTTTTCAGCACCAGTCGAGATATGTTGTTCCCAAGTGCCCTAATATTGCCGAATGGTAAAAGTGTTGACTGGCTGACTCGTGATCCGACGAACGCGGGTTCGATCCCCGCCGCCGTTGCACTATTGTGGTGAACCCATTTGCATCAAAAAGGTTGCATAGCATAAAACTAAATTGGGGCACACTGAAAACCAGGGTCACGGTAATACTATCTATACAGTATTCCAACTCGACCATATTTTTGAAATAAATGTCAACATCCGCGCGGAACGTCACGGTATGACAACATGCGGTAGGGCTGCCTACCTGTAGACCCTATTTTCATTACAACTGCCTACTAAGAATTTCTATATAGTTTTGTGAATGTATTTTGTGATTGTAATTTTTATTTTATTTTGACAAATAAAATACTTTATGAATGAAATAGGATAAAAATGCATGTTGTCTTGTCATTAGTAGATTTAATTTAAAAAATATATTTGTGTTAAGATTTAGTAACAAATCTTATAAATTTGCGACCGTAAAATGTATGCGCCTCGACTAAGGCGTACAAAATGCTTGATTTATACAGGGTGTTAGGTAAATGGGTTTATAAGCGGACACTAGCCCATGTTAACATGTGCATATTAATGGTATGGTGTAGTCGGAAAATTGGTATCATCATTTTATTCATTTTAATAATTTTAATTTTCATAAAAATCTGATTTTATAAATTATTTTGTATGAAAATAAAAAAAATTAAAAATGGCATCACTGACTTCACCATACCATTTACATACATAAATGTTAACATATTTATTTATTTTTTAATAATAATAATAATATGGGCTAGTGTCGGCTTATAAACACATTTACCTAACACCCTGTATAAATAGCTACTTGTAATTATTTTTATAAAAAAGCACTGTCTAAAAAACAACACATCGTCCGTTTATTACTATGGCCCATTCGCGACACCCCCGACTTTTGCATGTCGAGCGCATACCGTGATTTGAATTTCGAAGGAAAGCTCGAGTTTCGTCGGTTTATATGAAGTTACAATACTGTATGATATTATTACCGTGCCAGGGTCGTGAAACTGTAGTGAGTAGGTGGCACTTCTCAGTTCACTCTTGTTTTTGTTTTTCTTGCTATTTATTATCATGTGCCACTGCAACTGTTATGTTTGTATGTAAACTAGCCTTCGAGACTTCGTACGCGTGGACCTCGTTTTACCCACATTGGGGTTGAATTTTGCAAAATCCCGTCTTAGTGAGCACCTACGTTCTAAATTTTAGACTCCTAGCACTTGTATTTTCTGAGATTTCGTGATGAGTGAGTGAGTCAGTCAGTGACCATTCGCTTTTATAGATTTAGATTGCCTGTATTTGTGTGATGTCCATTGTAATAAATGTATCTTTCTTTGAATTCAACACTATTCTTCTTCTTCAGGTGTACCGTGCGAGCGGCGAAGACTTCTTGTCGGTAGCGGGCGGAGCGACGTGCGAGGCGGCGGCGTTCCTGTCGCGAGGCGCGCAGGTCATCGTCCGCATGCGCGGCTTGCCTTACGACGCGCAGCCTCAGCAAGTTGTGAGTGCTAACGACTTCAGAAAAGCTACAAAACGTGGCCTTTGAAATTCCAAAATCACTTCGCTTCAGCGTTTTGTTTTACAAAAATGTACCTATGTTGTTACTGCGTTCCGTGAAGCGACTTAGAAATTAAAATTAGCATGTCATAAATCTATCTTGTCTAAGGGATCTGTTTTCCTATAAGTTACAAGTCTCTATAAAAACAAAGTTCCTGATTTTAAAAAGTACCTACCTACAAAGTATTACAGCCATCACAAAGAAACAATTTTTATCTAAAATTCTCATAGGTATTTAGCAAATCATATGAGCTAGATACAGTAAGTTCATCACAATCTTTTAGTGAAATTGTACTACTTGTGCTTCTATCAGTTTATTAATCAGAATTATTTTGAAACGTAATAAAAATCAATTAACCCTACATTCTTTCCCTTTTCCAGTTGGAATTCTTCTCAACGGGTGACGACCCAGTGCAAGTGCTAGATGGCGCTGAAGGCGTACTTTTCGTTCGGCGAGCCGATGGCCGAGCCACTGGCGACGCCTTTGTGCTATTCGCGAAGGAAGATGACGCGCCCAAAGCGCTTTCGAGGCACAGGAAATTAATAGGAGCACGATATATCGAATTATTTCGATCTACCACAGCGGAGGTGCAGCAGGTAAGACATAATATGATTTGAGCACTATTATAGTGGTTTTTAAAATTTGTTATTGACCATTAATAGCAACAATTGATCATATTCTTAACCAGTAGGCATATCCTTATCTATCTTCCGTAAATAGGTATGGAATACAAAATAATTACGGGCAATTCTTATAATGCCCTATTCTCCGGTTGACGTTAGCAATGGCTGAGCCATTTTGAACTTCATTAATTTTTTTATAAAAAAATGATCTCATAATTTTCCGATGTTTAAAATACTTTACAGTTTACAACTTTTTCAAATAAATTTTAAAACCCATGTCGTATTTAAGATAAATATTATTATATGAATAACATGGACGAAGTATTGTAGATGAATGTTTTTAATTCTAGGGTAATTGCTGTGACTACTGTTAGGTATTTTTTTGAGTTTTCTTGGAATTTATTTCGGTTGGAAACAATGTTATCAGCTGTAGTAAAATTCTATTAGCACTTTAGCGCGGATTATTGACTAGCGAACAATAACTTATATTTCTTATCGGCCTTGTAGAGAGGTTAACGTTTATCCATACAAATTCAACTCTAACGGTATTGAGTTAAAGGAAACAATTGCTTAACATTTTGTAAAGGGTCTTAGCATACCGCAATCTGACATAAAAGTTAGCAGGGGCCACAATATAGGTACCTAGTTTGGTTATAAGCAAATTAATATTCACTTGGAAATTCAACTATCAGTGTGTACCGTACCTCTAGCATGAACAACTTTCGTCTTCGAATCGTTTGCGTATTCGATATCGATACTCAACCTTGGAATTAAACGATAACGTGACCATTTTGATTCTCAAAATAAGTTTCGTGCAACCATTTCTCATACCTACTAAGTTCACTTTACGACACGTTCACAAGGGCGCTGTTGCAGTTTTCGTATTAAATCTTGATGGCGATTCGAATACGCAAACGATTCGAAATCGAAAGTCTTAAGGCCATGATTTCCCAAATTGTCGATANTATTTCATATTAAAATGGAGTTTACATTTTTGTGATCATTTACTTACTATTTTTGTCGATAAAAAGTATTTGTTTGACTTAATATTATCATCTTTATTTGACATTATTGATTGACAAACATTTGTGTGCATGAACATTATAATAATGTTTGTTTCGGGCTGGGTGTTTTCTAACCATAATATGAATGTATTTATTTATGTTATGTTATTTAAGTATGTTCATATCCCATAGTACAAGCTTTGCTTAGTTTGAGACTAGAGGCGCAGTGTTAAAATATTATGTCGAAGGATATTTAATTTTATTATTTATTTATTCACTGTTTGAAGGTTACGGTTTAATCCAACTTACGGCTTGTTTTTACACTATGGCGTCATCGCGTCGCGCGAGTGTCAGTGCGAGGTGTGCGGGGGCTGAGGTAAACGAATGCACGGCATCGAGGCGGTAAATCCTAGCCTTAACTTGAAATTTTAAAGAGTTCTATTCAACGCTGTGATTTACTTAAGCAAGTATCGCTTGTGAATACGGGCATAAGTCCTTCAAAGCGACGCCCATGAAATCAAATAAGTAAAAGACAATGCCGGAAATTGGCGTCTTTTTTTTTTCGGGCGGCCATCGACCAAACCTTGTTTTTTGATTACAAAATAGTGTAATAAACCAAACTTAGTAGGACATGTATACCTCTAAACTCAGTCTGAACTGAGTTACGAGCATCAGAAGTATGATGATTTTCATACTAGATTTGCTGTTTGGGCGCAAGTTTTGTAAGAAATTTCTATTTATTTATTTATTTATTTATTCTAGAAGGCTGCTTGAAGGCTTACAGAAAATCCAACGCGCCAACAAGTTATAGGTACAATCGTGCAAATAATATCAATTAAAAATGTCAATATTGTGTACAATTGTCAAGTAAAACGATAACAAATCAGTCAAATAAAATCAAAAATTAAATACATAAATAATTGTCTTAGAATGTCATATTACCTAT